>NC_068360.1:82792058-82982058 GCF_020536995.1 Dreissena polymorpha | reverse complement strand
TTTAAGTATATTGTGTCCGGCTAGCGAAAAGAGGTCAATGGTTCGAGCGTTCTTTAGATCTTCCCGCAAAACATCAGGTACTGCTTCTTCCAGCAAACGGACTCGAGAATTTTGATGCAATCGAGCTAAAAAGTTTACAACTACAAAGGCTTATCACCATAATGATGGAGTTTTTAATTGTTTAACATCTTACGGTGAAGCTTCGCACACTGCACTTTGTTTCTCCGGGCTTCATGTTGCTTCCAATGAGAACCGGCCGGAAACAGTCGGCCTCGGCTTCGGCATCGGCAGCCGCCTCGCATACAGGACCGCTACAGTAAATGTTTACACAATTTAGCTTCGCTCTGGGAAAACGGGACCTTCTGCGTGTGCGTATAGTGCCATCCAGGTTAGCCCTTGCATTATGCCCAGTTGTCCCAGAACGGAGCTAGTATGATTTCTTGGCCTGTCATTGGTAGCTTTTCGCATTATCTGATGTACATTTTAAAATGAAGTATACATCTCGGTGCATTCTAATTTAACTACCCTGTATCGTTTAGGTGGTTGTCAGTAAGAAGCTTTATAACGAATTTATCTTACCGAGTACCATTTTATCGCACGCATTTACGTAATAACATGACACATCTTCGCTATACTGTATTTTAATACGCCATCTTGTTTTTTACCGTGACTGGATATGAGCAGCGGCTGTCCTTACTTGTAAAAAAAAAGTTGTCTGGGCTCGTGTCCACCTACCATTGAAAAGCGAAAAAAAATAAATCGGAGCCACAAATAAACTTCTATGCCATTAAGGTAACATATTAATCATCAATAAACTGCAATTTTCATCCGCAACTTACCCGGAAATTCCCGTGAAACCCGGAGGAATTCTCGTATCGACAGAGCAGTCCTCCATCTCAAATCCATTTGCGCATTCACAACGGCTTTCGACGCAGTTTCCGTTTCCGGAGCAGTCACGTGGACATTTCTTGTACTCCGGGCTTGGGGAGTATGTGCCGTTCTCGTAATTCGAGCTGTTTGTCATGTAACCAAACTGACAGGCGTCCAGCATGACATTGAGCGCCGAGAGGGCCATATCCGGTTCACCAGTCAGCTGAAAAGCACGGAGCCTCACTTCGCATTTGCGAAATATTGCATTGTACTAGTTATATACCGTCAATCAAGAGTAAATTATACCGTCAATTATAAACCGACAGTGTACATATTTTTCTGGCACATGTTACGTTCTACAACGCTACGTAACAGAATAAAATATTCCAAACAAAAAAGGCAAACACATGTTCTCCTAATACTTATTCTTAAAACATATCTGCATGTAGATTTACATAGATACAATAGTTTTATGCCCCGCGTGTACAACATTAAAATAACTTAAAGGGGTCTTTTCACGTTTGGGTAAGTTGACAAAATTAAAAAAAAGTGGTTTCAGATTCGCAAATTTTCGTTTTTGTTATGGTATTTGTGAGGAAGCAGTAATACTGAACATTTACCATGCTATAAAATAGTCACCATATGAATCTTTTGACGATTTAAAAACCTGAACTTGTTGTAACGCGAAACGAATTATTTATTTGGAGAGTTCTGTTCTTGTCGTTGTATTTTGTGAAATGATGAGGATTGCTTATATATAGTATAAAATAAATTTGATATTGCATCCGGAAGAATGGGCGAGTGGTCTAAGTCGTGGACTTTTTACTCCAGGACTCCAGGGGTAAGTGGTTCGAGCCCTGCTGAGGGTCACCTTTTTTCTTTTCTTTTTAAAATTTTTATTCTTGAATTTTTATTGGAGCTTTTTATATCCAATCTTTACATTTATCAATATACAGAATTTAATGACAAACTTCAACACATGCCCAAATCTGTGAAAAGGCCCCTTTAAAAAACATCTTAATCGATAAAAAACGAAAGAAACCTATATTCGAATAGCTACAATATTTCTATTTCAGATATTTATAAATAATAACATAAACCTGCTTAAAGATTCGTTATTATCCTCATTTTGTAGGTACATTTTTTTGTATTCAAAGATTTTATCAACGAGTCCTGTTAGTGCCACAATGAATTTCGTCTGTCGCGATGAGAGGTCGACAAGACAGAATCTACACTACGCAAAATATGATACTCGACAACTACCAAAGGTACTCGACAACAATAAACAACGACAAACGGAGTTTAAAGATGTGAAGGCTAATGGCTGCGCGAGGTTTTAACACGGATATTTGTCATCGATGCGACATGCGTAAATGAACAACAACACCATTATAGATTGACCAACGACATTGAATTTCAATGCAACATTTCCTGCTAAAACCAAGAGCGGCAGTTCGTCTTTCTTATCTCAATTGTCTTTTAATATTGTTATGAATTATCACTGCTTATTATCGTAACGTGTGACATTAGTTGACCTCAACGACTGAAAGACGACTTTTAATGTGTCTCTATACGGATTCCGTAGCATGGAAACCATGACCCGTTGCCAAAAACAATTAATTTTTAAAAACAACGTATTTTGTTTACAATTAACACATATATTAAAGCAAAGGCGGATCCAGGGGGGGGGGGGCTGACACGGCGTACGCCCCCCCCCCCCCTAAAATTGCAAAAGTAAAGTCAATCCATTTGATTTTTCACTCTAAACTAGATCTAAATCACCTATTTAAACTTGTCAAAGCCGTCAAAATCACTAAAATCGTGGAGCTTCATGGGGGCTTCGCCCCCCCCCCCCCACCCTGGACCCCCAAAACTATAAACTATGCACTTTATTGGCATTATAAGAAGGTACTTTGATGAAAGTATATAAGGCGTGACATGCTCGAGTGTAAGGCGTGGTTGTCAAAGCCTTCAAAATCATTAAAATAGTGAAGCTTCCGATGCGCTTCGCCCCCCTGGAACCCCTAAACGATAAACTATGCACTATTTTTGGCATTATAAGAAGGTACTTTGATGAAAGTACGTAAGGCGTGACATGCTCGAGAAGTGGTTGTCAAAGCCTTCAAAATCACTTAAATCTTGGAGCTTACGGGGGGCTCCCCCCCCCTGGACCCCATAGTTGTAGTAGTAGTAGTAGTAGTAGTAGTAGTAGTAGTAGTAGTAGTAGTAGTAGTAGTAGTAGTAGTAGTAGTAGTAGTAGTAGTAGAAGTAGTAGTAGTAGTAAAGTAGTAGTAGTAGTAGTAGTAGTAGTAGTAGCAGTAGTAGTAGTAACAGCAGCAACAACAGCAGCAGCAGTAGTAGAAGTAGTAGTAATAGTAGTACTAATAGTAGTATGCTATGTTATTTCAGAGCCTTGCCTGCTTTGCGTACATAATATGTACACATGTTACGCACAATTTGATTGGCTGACTAACCCGGTATCTCGAGATAGCAAAAATTCTCTCCTCTTTTGTTTAATGCACTCTGCATGTATTTACTGCATCGCTCTTTTTTTAATTGCACTCCGCTTTTATTTAGTTTTGCACTCCTCTTTTTTCTATCTCGTGGCCACGACATAGCTTACTCGTGGCTACGAGATAGAAAAAAGAGGAGAGCAATTTAAAAAAAAGAGAAGTGAATGTCACCTCTATGCCAACGTACCTCTATGCCACAGTACTTTTCTAATTGGATTAAACAATCAAAATTCATCCAATAAAGAAAGTCGAGATATTTATCTTTCAGAACATTCAATACCATGCCGCATGACAGTTATTTAGAAAATAAAAATCAAACAAACAAAAGTGTATGTTTTAAGCGGTAATAGACAGTGTTCCTGGCTGAAATCAATGAAATATTACTTTTTAATAATCCATGAATTAGTATTCAACAAGAAAGTGGCAGAATATTTGTGAAAAACATCAGGATTTTGATTCAAATGTGTGCCTGCTACAATATAACGAGTGGTTACGGAAATAACCGATTGTTTAGATGTATCGACCGATATATGCCAAACGACAGAATAGCTTTCATATTTCAAGTTTATCAGCATTGAAATAACCAATATATCAAATGAAAATCAAAATCAATCATTTATCAACTAGGAAAAGTCAGTAACACCAAAATCTGTGGGCGTTATCATCGTGTGTTGCAGAAACCTCGACATATTGTTTTTTTGAAAACCGACTGTCGGTAATTTCCGTAATCACATGCAAAATTTAAGCAGACAAGTTTTCGTTGATAATCTTATGTTTTCCTCAAATATTTTACCACAAAATTGTTCTATATCATTACATAAATGAATAGCAAGTAATATTTCCTTGATTTTTGGTAAGAAAAGCTGTCTATAAATGCTTATCAATACGGCTCAAGGCTCAACTTGAGTGCAAACGATATTGAAAAATAAATCATATTTCAGTTGATCATTCTATCCAATAGTCTCATCAATTCGCCCGACACCTCTATTTGTTTGAAATTATGACCCATATCATATCAAACTTGTATTACTAATTTTTATTTTGAAACTTCTATTACATAAATGTTGTTTTTATTAAAACAAAATTGTATATAGTTTTAAAAACATTCATGCAAAGATTACGCATGCAGTATGAAATGCTAAAAATTTAAAAAAAAATCCTTTAAATCAGTGTGTTGATTTTTATCAGTCAATAACAATATCACTTCATTGAGTTATTTAATAGTTATAAAAAAACGCATGTTTTCCGATAAAAAGGATGACACATATAAGTAGGGCTCACACGGGTCAAAATTATTCTTCGGATCGGGTCGGCAGGTCAAAATGAAAATACCCGAAACAATTCGGGTCGGGTCGGGTCGGATACTACATAAGTTAATTAAAATAAAACTACATTAATTGTCATAACATGTTGTATCGTTCTTAAATATTCAACTGTTTTTCAAGTATATTGTTACGAATAATATACTTTTTTGTTTTGATTTATTTAATTATGAATGAAATACTGAACTGCATCAAACTATTTATTAAGTTTACACAGCGTTGTTGAACTTAATCAGCAAACGTAAGTATAACTTGGGATAGCGATCAAAAGTGCATGTATAGGACAACAACCTGTCAAGCAAAAATAAAGCTTGTCTTATTTTGAGGAGAGAAGCCAAAATAACTATCACTGTAAGCTTTAACTGCATTTTCTACTTTGAAGTCAATATAATACAAGTTTCGTTTTTTTTTGACGCAGCCATTTTGGGATCTGAATAACAAACTAAACTCGACATTTCTGCGGTGCGTCACTTCTATTAATTTATGACTATTTGTAAAAACAACAATGCTTAACCAGATAAAGGGTGAGATTTTACTTCACGTCTCTAAAAGAGTTGATTTGGCTACACGTTCAACATGTAATATTGTACTTCGTAGCTTGTGACCCGAACCGGTATCGTTCAAAGAAACTTTGTCCCAGATCCGCGGGTATTTTTTTGACCCGCGGATTCGGGTTTTTTAGGGTACCCGTTTGAGCACTAATAGAAAGATATGAACAAGTCAGGGCGCCCGCCTAGAATGGTCATGTAAGTATGGAAGTACTTGATATCTAAATTTATTAGCCTTTGGGTGTTGTTAAGACATACAATATTTAATGACATTTTCTTAAAGTGTTGAAAATGTTTTCATTTAGTAAAAAGTCAAAAAACATTTAAGTGGCTGAAAAGAACTTGTGGATGAATAAAAAGGAAAAGAGGCTATATGCTTGTTAAAAATAACATCATTCTGTATCAATTTTCTGATCAAAAGAGGTATTTTTAGTTAATAGGAGGATACACTTTTATGAATAAACAATATAATTATAAATGTTTTGAAGATTTCGTGCATGTCATCCAGTATTCTCAAATGACCAGTTTTGGGTATAAAAAAAATAATAACATTTTTTTAATGTTCGTAACCCCTGTTTGCAAAATAAATCATTAAAAATATAATTTTCAAAATAATCTATTAAAACAATCATAAAATGCCTTATTAGACCCTACTGTAATTATATCCATGCACTCAATTGGCATCGATTACTTATGTTTTAAATAATCATTGTTTCATGCTACTCATGATTCCAGTTTTAGATTAAAAAATAAAAAGCAACATTGTCGAAACACTTGTGAACAAAATAATCATGAAAAATAAAATTTTCAAAGAAATCCATTTAAACAAAAATAAAATGCCTTCTTAAACCTTAAATATTATTACTGCAAGCATTTTACATTAATTATTTATGTTTGAAAAAAACATTGTTTCATGCTACAGTTAGTATAAGCTTAACGTTTCGTTCAATTTTTGATTGACCACCCCCATACCTCCACGTCCGTTACGCACATATCCATGAGATCTTGAATGCCAAGCTGGTATCGCTCCTGTATGCAGGTGCGCGCAGATTCAAACCGGTTAAGCATGACCCAGCAGATCCGGCTTGCGTCCGGTTTGGACTGGAACGGGACTGTCTGGTTTGAAGCATTCCATTGAGCTGCAAGCGAAACCAGGATTTCCATTGTACAATTTATCTGCTAATTTCAGATAATAATCGTTGTTAATGTTTTTTGTCAATATCGGTCAACGTGATCATATAGTTAACTGGGATTGTCATAGAAATCCAGTGTAGAATAGTATAAGGCGCTGCCTGAGCCTCGGTTTGGGAAAACTGGGCTTGATGCATGTGGTTTGAGTGTCGCCCCTGATAAGCCAGTGCAGTCCGTACAGGCTCATCAGAGACGACACTTTCCGCCTTAACTGGATTTTCGCCTAGAAGAGACTTGCTTAAAACGAATCATTCCATAAAAGCGGAAAGGGTCTCCCCTAATTAGCCTGTGGGAAAGTTAACTAACCTGGAACGACACTTTACGCAACGAACGAATATGAACCCGACAGTGTCCCAACGAGACTATGATTTTCAATGCAATCAAGCTTAAATGAAATACTGTGAAACTATTATTATTCGTCAGGCATTATGTTTCGTCTATTTTGTCAGTGGACCGAGTGACGAATTTAAAATCGTAACAAGTAGGTTTAAACTTAAAGCTTAAAGCCAAAGGACAATCGCCTAGAATCACGAACATACTTTAGTCAATATTCTGACTCTTAGTTTTTTACTCAATATTAGGGGTGAGTCTGATCGTCATGCTAAATTTAATTTAACTTTTCATTGATTTTTTAAGTTTTGAGTCCGACTCAATCCTGATTTTTGCAGCAGTTCATGCTGATTCTTATAGCTGAGGTTTGAGACAGAACGTGAGCAGACTTACTTTCTTAATATTCAGCTGAGTGGCAACTCAAATCTCATCTTCTGAGTTGAGCTCAATCATTGAGAATGTGTATGATTATTGACCATGATCATGTAATAATGTGATAGGAAGCTGTTCAACTTACGATTAGGAAACTCATACGGTTCCGGAGGTGGAAGTGTGATGAACGAGACCGTAGTCGGTGTGGCTGTGGTGATGGTGGAGGTTGTGGTGGTAGTGGTTGGGGTTGGTTGTTTTAAAAAGGGATCCGCCTCCCGCAGCCGTCGCTGGTGTGGGCGCTGGAGTAGGTTGTACAGATACTACTGTTGTTGGTTGCGATGTTGTTATTGGTGACTGCGTTGTTGCTGGCGATGGACTCGGGTGTGGAAGGTCCACGCATCTCGGGCACATCACCTACAATATGAAGTATGTAAATCTGTCTGGGTGTCTTTCAGTCATATACTTTCATAACGTCCCGCTAGCTGTCGGTCTCTCAGTGTGTGATGTTATCCGCTAACATTACACGTTTAAAGACGAAATTGGTATCATCAATCTATTCATAGAGCGTCGGATCAATTCTGTAAGCATATATTAATTCAGAAAATGCACTGATATTTGGTTATTAAACAGTGTTATTTAAAATACGCCGATATATTGTCACAGCTTACATATCATATGGGATGGGCTGATATATTATAATAAAAATTCAAGACACAGATGGTTCTAACAGAGAGCATTTCAGTATGCCATAGCATCTTTAAGTTACTACAAAAACTAACTGATAACATAGGTGGATGGGATTAAGACTACGCCCCATATGGCGCTGACATCGTTTTGTGTAAATCGACGTTATGTTTTGACCACCGTTTTGCATACTGTATTAACCGATTTTTGTGCGATTCAAATAGTTTTATTGTGAAGAAATACCTTAACCGAAATCACTCAGTCCGTTGAACGATAATTTTTCTAATTTCGCTTTATTTTTATTGTATAAATAAACCTCAGCTTACAAAACAATGAACACTGTAAGGCACATGTCGACATCGTTATATTTCGAGCAAAACTTAATAATTTTTGTTAAGGTATGGTTTTCTAAGTTATTTGATATATAAAAATGTCTAGGTATTTAGAAAATCATTGCTGAGGAACTAAGTGCAGACTAACTCACCTTGGTGTCCGGAATGGAGGGCGGGGTACGATGACACGCCTCTGCGCTGTTGTAACACACACAGTGCTGGTGTGGCTCGGGCTCCAGCGCCGTGAGATCCTTCTCGAACAAGCTTTGGTTCTTTGGAATGCTAAAATATGAAATTTACAACACGTTAAACACTGGGAAATAGATCTTAACAAATAGCTTTCTATCAGTCAAAATATCAAATAAACGTGCCGTACAAATATCACATATTTCTCGAAAAAAGTTTGTAGGTCATGTCTTTTTTACTTTGACTATAATAGCAGTGGTGTTGTTTTCTATTTTTTGATGTGCGACTTTAAAAAGCAGCAAAAAGTGATAGCAGACAAAAATGTGCTGTATACAATGTTTGGGGGAAAACCTGTTCTGATATTTAAAATATAATATATATATATTCATTTGAACTCGCTTGAAGTACATGTGTCAGGGTATAAACTTAGAAAGTAAACCTTTCTAAAACAGTTTTGCCACGGGAAATATATAATATAAAGTTAATTGCCTCACGATTATCTGGCAATTATTATTTTTTATAAAATAATATTATCAACGATTCTAAAACTAAAACGCCACTTAACAAAATAATGATTTACTGACAAGTGAAATATTCCGTCGTAATATCCTACCTCCAAGACTCTATGAAAGCGTACGGGAAGCGTTCCATCGCGTACACGTGACCATTTGGTGACTTTAGATCGTTGCCGGGATTGCCGTCGTATCTGCCGCAGAGACCTTCTGTATCCCTGTCGTTCGAGGTCAAAAGATAAAAAAACAAGAGTCCCGCTCTGGGAAAACGGACTCTAATGCATGTGCGTAAATTGCCGCCCAATATTAGCCTGTGCACAGGACTACCCTTGCCTTTACTAGAATTTCGCTAAGAATTAACTTCCTTTAAACGAAACAATCCGTAAAAGCGAAAAGTACACAAGGCTTATCTGGGACGACACTTTATGAAAACGCATTTAACCCGGTTTCGGTAAGGGGGATTCATATGAGGAATTAAATGCGTACACATGATGCATCATCATCAGCATCTAAATTCGCTCAAAATCGGAGCATAATAAGAATAATAGAATCATCATCATCATCATCAGCAGCAGCAGCAGCGGCGGCGGCATCATCATCATCATCAGCAGCAGCAGCAGAAGCATCATCATCAGCATCAACACCACCACCATCACCACCACCACCATCATCATCATCACCATCACTACCACCACCACCACCATCATCATAATCAGAATTTGCATGACCATCATCATTTGTATCAACAAAACAAACAAACAAATTGATCATTATCAGACGCAGAACCATCATTATCAACACAACCGCACAACTGTCTTTATGATGTATGCCGATATCAATTACGATGAAAGTAGGCAAACGTAAAAATAATATTTAATTCCAAAATAGATCAGTAGGTCACCATGGCGTAGTGGATATGGTGTCCGCCTAGCGATCGGAAGGGTGGGATGCGTTGGAGCGTTCTTTCGACCCCCCCCCCCCCCCCCACACACACACACATACACAAAACCAAGAACTGCTTCTTAGTCCCAGTATACAGACTCGACCGGTGCCAATACAAAGAACTTACCCGGAGAAATATCCCGGCAGCTTGACGGACACATCAATATTATATTTTAATGTATCTAGCTTCACCACCGCACCTGACGGGAACTTGATCTGCGACAAATAAAGGTTACATACTAGCAAATAATCCAGGTTTAGCCGCGTTTTTCATTTTTAAAATTATATACACACACGTGCTGCATAGCATACTCTTGTTTGAATGCTTATTTCATAAACACGTGGTCCTGTTTAACAGTATGGCTCGCTAGAGCGAGACATGCTTGGTAAGCTTTAAGTGAATTGAAACTCGACTGCATGCTTTTCTTAGCGTTCTCCACGCAGAGTTATCGTATCATGCTCTCACATACGGTGGCATAGAGTATTGCATAGAGGTGACATTCATTACCCTTTATTTAAATTGCACTCCTCTTTTTTTCTATCTTGTGGCCTCGACTTAGCAATTCGAGGCCACGACTTACTAACTCGTGGCCACGACTAAACTATGTCAAGGCCTCGAGTTACAAGGTCGAGGCCACGAGATAGAAAAAAGAGGAGTGCTAAATTAAATAAAAGAGGAGTGCTAAATTAAATAAAAGAGGTGTGCTATACTAAATAAAAGAGGAGTGCTATACTAAATAAAAGAGTGCAATTAAAAAAAGAGCGGTGTAGTAAATAAAGGATCGGTGCAGTAAATAAAGGAGGGGTGCATTAAACAAAAGACGATACTTTTTTTAGCTATCTCGAGGATAAAACTTAGCTAACTCATGGCAACGAGTAAGTCAGTAAATCAAATTGTTTCATATGGTCGTTCATGGTGTTCTTAATACAAAGGGAAAAAATCATCACAGTAAAAGCCCGCTTTCGGCCTATATATATACATATGTATATATATGCGTACATAATATTTGCACATGTTTCAAATAATTTGATTGGCTGTATAACTCGTTCCCTCAAGAAAGCTAAACTTTTCTCCTACCGAGGTATTTTGTTTAATGAACACATGTGTGCAGAACTTTTCAGAACATTGTTTTTGAGTTACGAGTTAACACGATCTATACTGATCAAGTTTTTAATTGGCCACCGGGAAAACATTGCGAAACCGAATTTTCGAAAACGTGTGTACCCTTTTACTTTTAAATAAAGATTGCAGTAAGAGATTTTTAAAATTATATTTTAATAGTAATATATTTTTTCCCTGTAAACATGCGTTTTGTCACTGTAAAATGTATGTTCAAAGTTGGACTTCCCATGGGATATTCATATTTTCCCATTGGATTGTTTTCTCTACAAACCACGTATTCTGTGCCGGACTCGCTGCGGACGATTTCAGCCTTTCTTGCGACGTTTCCGATGCTCTTCACTGCCATCCTCAGCTGAGCCTTCCCCGGCTCCCCGTCGCACTGGTCCAATGTAATGACGTCATTTCCTTCACGGACGGCGACGCCGCAATTGACGGCAGCCTTACCGAGGGCGATTGTACGTGTCTCGACCTGAGCGTTACGGAAAAAAATACTGTATATTTTTTTAACTGTCAAAACGCATGGTCTATTGTCTTTATGCGTTCGGATGTGTTTGTGCGTGCGTGCGCGCGTGTGGGAGAGACAGCGAGTGTGTATCCGTGTGTGTGCACGAATATTGGTTTTTTTCCATATATGAATGTTCACTTATGTCCATATACGTTGTATGTGTTAACTTTTATGCATGATTGCACTGTTTTATAAAATTGAACATACTTATTTTTTATAATAACGTCGCAATTGTTGTGAGACAATTTTTAAGTTTTAATATGTACTGTTGGGTGAGTAGAGAAATTCGCGCAGGCTGAGTTATGAACGAGCAGTGTAGAAAAAAAGCTGAAGTAGACACTAAGTGTCCATACAAACACATCGTAAAATGGGCATAATGCATGTGCGTAAATTATCATCCTATATAAGCCTGTGCAGTCCGCATATGCTGATCAGGACCGAATTTCTGTTCATTTGTACAGTATATTTCGTTTTAAAGAAATCTCTTCTGATCGGATACACATATTAGGCGAAAAGTGTCGTCTCTGATAAGCATGTGTGGACTACACATGCTAATCTGGAACGACTCTGTTTGCAAACAGACAGCGTATTCCCAGAGCGAGGCTCAAACAGACAGAGTTGTTCATGCCACATACCCTGAATGTCCCGGATAACCTCTGCACTAGAACATACTGTCCCACGTGAAAGTTGTCGTAGTGTTTGCTGAAATATAGTAAAGTCTCGCTCTGTAAAAAAGATTTAATTTATCGTAAAATATCGTACCATATCAGCCTGTGAAGTCTGAACAAGCTAATCAAGGGCGACACTTTCCGCCTAAACTGCATTTTCATCGAGAAGAGTCCTCAGTTAAACGAAAATTACAATAAAAGCGGTAAGTGTCGTCCTGATTAGCCTGTGCAGACTGCACAGACTAATGTGGAATGGCACTTTTCGCACATGCATTAAACCCCCTTTTCACAGAGCAAGGCACTGACGTCGACATAGTTACCACGTATCGAAATATGCACAATAAGTCTCGCCATGTTTAAGCCATTGTTAAAAGAGTTAACTTAAATGTATTTTTAATCGGAACCAGTTGAATTTGAAATCTGATAACGTTAACTGCTCTTAAAGCGAGATTATACGATTTTTGTATATGTGTAAAATTGCAATATATTGATAAAATATGTTACAATAACACAAAATAGGCAAGAAAAATTATACATTGAAGACAAATTTCATAAAATGCAGCAAAGACAAATTAGCGCCCCGAGCCGATTGTGACGAAGATATTTCGTACATATTTTCTTACAATAACCGAAGCATTCGTCGTTTTATTAGGATCAGAGTTAGTGTTCGTGTGTCGTAAGAATATATATTGTTGCAGGAATTTTAAATGAACCGTTAAACTAAATTTAGATTCACAACCTACATGCATGATCTACATGCTGGCGAATTCGACTGTACAGACATTTTCGATTTCAGAATTAAATATCTGGCTTATTTCGCATTTTTGACACATGTTCTTCTTAACTTGTATTTTAATGTATATTGAAATATATATATATAATAAGTTGTTTACACATTTTAAATAAATTCATAAATATTTGTCAAAATCGTATAATCTCGCTTTAAAAATAATAATTTTGTTCGAAACCCTTTAGAATGAATATACACTAGCGACGTTTGGTGCAAACACGGACAACCCGATATGTTCTTGTCAATTTACGCCAGAGAGACAACTCAATTTATTTAACCCATTTAATCCTAATAGACTCTCCCATCCTTCTAAATTGGGTCAATTTATTTCCAAAAATAGGGATGTCTAGTATATTTATTTCTATATTTAGAATATTTCTTACAGAAATTCCTTTAAGCAAACAGCGCAGACCCAGATGAGACGCCGCATCATGCGGCGTTTCATCTGGGTCTACGCTGTTTGCCAATGCCTTTTTTCTAGACGCCAGGCATAAATGGGTTAATGTATTTCAAGATTTCATGTTAAACAAAATGTTCATTTTTCAATGATTTCGTTTTTTTACATGATGATCACCATAATTGGTTTCTGCACATGTTACTTTTTGAACAAATGTATAGACTGTCGCTTTCTGCATACAACTATACAACTGAGATTTGTGCTTGTTAATATATAATAGGGTTTGTTCCACTGCAATCGGTTACGTTTCAATTATAGTTCATTTAGCTCGATTGCATTGAACACATTTAATGTAAACGGTATCATTTAGGGGCCTTTATTAAAACCACTAAAACTAGTGAAAGGCCTTACTTGTCTTTTTGGTTGTCGAATGTAAAAATATGAGGGTCGCCGGCCGATACGCACATGGCACCCGACCCGCTTTGCGTCGTTTTTACCTGTAAATGAAGCATTTAATTCTTGTTTCGGGAAAACTGTGCTTGATGTATGTGCGTTAACCCTTTACCACTTAGATATATATTTTGACGCATTTGTAGTCCCTTAGAAAGTTACAATTTATAAAAGACCTTTCGTACCAGATTCAAGTTTTAAAAGATTCAGGCTTCAACCCTTAGATACTGATGAGCAGCAAACAGCGTAAAACATGAACAGACTGCGAGTTACTCGCAGGCAGTTCTGGTTCTATGCTGTTTGCACATAGCCATTTCCACTTCGCTTCTGATTGGGAAAGGGTTAAGTGTTGTACCAGATTAGCCAGTGTAGTCCGCGTGAGCTAATCAGGAACGATACTTTCCTTTACCTTTGAACGAAGAATTCCCTAAATTCGTAACGTCTCGTCCCTGATTAGCCTATTTTAACTACGCAGGCTAATCTGGAACAACACTTTATGCACATGCAGTATGCCCAGTTTTCCAAAACGAGGCTTATTTATTTCATTAAAGGCTCTTACATTGATCGTTGTTAAGAACGTGGCCACACGTTTAGTTTTTTTTTAATATAAAAATAAGCATATTTAATGGTAAAATTGTTTGCCATGCATCATCCGATAAATTATTCGTTATTATTCACACACTATGATGATAATGATGACGGACAACATAGATAATATAGCGCTGATTATAATGATACTTCGATGAATGACGGTGCTTCTACTGATCCTTTTGCTGCTGTTGCTGCTACTGATGATGATGAGGATGAGGATGAGGATGAGGATGATGATGATGATGATTGTGGTAGTGATGATGATGATGATGATGATGATGATGATGATGATGATGATGATGATGATGATGATGATGATGATAATCATGATGATGATGATGATGATGATGATGATGATGATGATGATGATGATGATGATGATGATGATGATGATGATTATGATGATGATGATGATGATGATGATGATGATTATGATGATGATGATGATGATGATGATGATGATGATCATGATGATGATGATGATCATGATCATGATCATGATCATGATGATGATGATCATGATGATCATGATGATCATGATGATGATGATGATGATCATGATGATGATCATGATTTTGCTTTTGTATTTGTTGCTGCTGCGGCTGCTTTTGATTTTGATTTTCCTGCTGCTGCTGCTGCTGCTGCTTCTGATGATGATGATGATTATGATGATGATGATGCTGTATGATGATCATAATTGGCTTTTCACCATTTATTTTACATAAAATGTATCGAAATTTTGCGAAAGAAATACAATAACAACATACCGGATATTTCGGGATTTGCAGGTGGGACCACTCTCGTCCAGTTGCGTGTCCGGTGTATTTGAACTGAATATGGGATATACCTCCAGTCTGAGGAGCGAAACTTGGTGTCGTGGAAACCTGATTTAATAGCCAAATGTTGACAGTAATTTTACCATGAACTAAATTGTATTTTTTACCATAAAAAATATGTACTTTTACAATAATTTATGGTATGTTTTACCATGTAATACATATAGGATCTGGAACGAGTTGTCATATCATACCATATTGTATTAAATGAGTTCAGGAATTTTGTTAGTAAGCGAGCCTTTGGCTAGTATAGCATGTGATAAATTGTAATTTTTTAACCATTTAATACGTCGTATTTTCCGTGTAAAATTTTGTATGTTTAGCCATGTTAAACATTTTATTTTTACCATGTAATATATGCAAAAAAGCAGTATTTGCACGGTTATTATTACTAGCAAGCAAACGTATCAGCAGCAGTAGTAGAAGTAGTAGTTGTAGTAGTAGTTGTAGACGTAACCAATTGTTTTCTAATTTCAAAGATCGACTTATGGTAATGTTGACGTCACAGTGTCTACCTTCATACTAGTTGATGCTGTCGAGTTAATCCAATTCGTCGGACGAAGTGTAAGGCGGCACTCGCTGAGGGAAACATTGCCTGTATGATACACGAGTACTTGTACCTCCATATGATGATACACGAGTACTTGTACCTCCATATGATGATACACGAGTACTTGTACCTCCATATGCTGTATGATACACGAGTACTTGTACCTCCATATGACGAGTACTTGTACCTCCATATGACGAGTACTTGTACCTCCATATGACGAGTACTTGTACCTCCATATGACGGGTTTTCAAAAAACATTTCTATCATACACACGATTTTTTTTATACATTAGTTTGAATTGTGTTAACCCTTTCAGTGCTGGAACCGAATTTTGAAGGCCTTTGCAAACAGTTTGGATCCAGATGAGACGCCATAGAACGTGGATCCAAACTGTTTGCTATTCTGATAGTATTCTTAGAAAAGAATCGAAGAAGATGCTAATTTTAGAAATTCAGCAGACGACATTTTAGCAGAAGACAAGTTTTCCCAGAACATTGCGTGTATAGCATAAATAAGTTGCAACAGTTTCAAATAATGTTTTGCAAACGTTACAACAAATTCATTTTACATGGAAAGTGACGAAAACCTTTTTCAGGGTAAAACCAGTTATATCTTGTGTTTGAGTCTGAACACAGAAAGTCTCACCGTTATCAGTTGAAACCGCGTATTCCACCTTGCAGTCACCGGAAGTGGTTTTACAGACGACAGGAACTGTTGACGTCAGCGTTACTTCTTGCCACGTGCCGTTCAATGTCATGTTTTCAGGGGTTATCTTTAAAAATATATTTTTTAAACTATAATTGTTTCTAAATAACAATGTTTAAAATGTTTTGAAAAGCGATATAATATTTTTATAAAGATAAACTAATTTAAAAAAATCGAATAAAGCTTGAACAAACGCACTTATATATACGCACGTATATTACATCCTTGAGAACAGTTCAATGATTAAGTAATAAGTTAACTCGTCTCCTGGGTAGAATTCTAGGTACGCAACTGCAACTTGACCAGATATGTGAAGGCGATGTTTTAAACCAGCAATCAAACGTAATAAAGATTTACCTTAAATGATTAAGTGAGTCTAATAAATGATTAAGCGCCTTTTTGTTAGATTTAAACTATATTCTGTAGTCGCGTGATTGCTAATTCAATAATCACGATGCATGCACCGTTTTACAGGGAACCTTTATACCCTCTGAAAAACTTTTACTATAGAACAACTTGTTGTGAATGTTGAAGGTACATAACAGTCGAATAAGTTACTCCCGTTGTTTTAAAAGCTATTAGTCGAATTAGTTACTTCCCGTTGTTTTAAAAGCCATTGAACATACTCCCATTTATTGAACCTTTGCTCTAGTAAACTAGATATTCAGAAATTACTCTAAGTTTTCGTACACTCTCAATTTTCGTACATCCCCGTTTTTAGCCCAAAAAAAATCGTGACTTAAAATTTTCGAAAATACGGGTTTTTGTCTTTAGATCATGAATCTAAATTTTCGGACAATTTATTTTGCACAAGTATTATACCACAATTCTGCCCTGTTGCTCTTACTGGTGACAGTTCGATCATGCTGTTTTACAACCGGATTAGGGTCATAACACCTGGCAGACGAATGCATTAGGCAAAAAGACAATGGTTTCAACCAACAGCTTAAAGTGAAATGTACATTTATAATACCTTGTATTACTTAGACTTGCAAACGGACTGCACGTCAATACAATAACATATATACTTTAAACGTTTCAAACTTTACCTTTATTCCCGCCCAGTAGCTGTTACTTTGGAACGCCGGACTCGTAAATGGACTATGCCCGTCAGCGAAGTTTGTCCTAACCATACAGGAAATGTTCGCATTCATAAAACCATTCAAGTCCTCGCCGTATAGAATTGCCCGTCGCTCTGTCCCGCTCAACGTCACCGTCTTGATCACGTGACCATTTGACAACCACGCAACGTTAAAGGTGGCGTCAAGGTACAAGGCCGGGTACGGTACGAAGCACGTGAACTTGAAGTCGGTCCCATCTATTTCCGGTCCCGCCATGAATGGCTCTCGAACAAGCTTCGGGTACTTATCTAAATAATTTTTATTTTTTAAATAAAATTTGGCTAAAACTTTCTCACGATTGCATCGTAAGTGAAACAATTTCTAACAAATACCCTTTTTCCAAACTGACAGAAGAACAAACAAATAATTTAGGAAAATGGCTTGTATAAGCAGCTACCTTTTCACATGTAGAGTTTGTATTTGAAACTGTCCTCTGATACCAATGAAGAGCATTATTTAAATGACCATGCCCAAATATCCTGGGATTCCGTATGAACAAACGTGCCTGCGAGGATTCAACCTGTGTGACAGCGGCCCAGTCATCAAGCATTGCACGTCAAGAAGGAATAATGAAATGTTAACGACGAACTTTTATAATTTTGCATAATTATTCATTCGTTCCAAAACAAAATGTTAATTTGTAAACAAAGGTCAACGGACAAAAATAAAACATTTTGTAAAACTGTTTGATTTGTCTCCCATGCAAAATAATGTCTCGTTGCCACTAAGTGAAAACAAAATGTGTAGATTACCACAGGTGGTTAGCGTGTGGTCATTATATAAATTATATATAACAAGGTATTCAACTCAAAATCACCCGAAAACGTTGCATCGCTTTGAAATAGCCATAACTTCATCAATTGTGTAGCAATTTTCACGAACGCGAACTTATTCAGCGCATAAATAAATTTCCTTTGTAGAAATGTACATATATTACAAGATGTTTACAAATGCAAGGTCAAATTTTAAGAAATAACACGATACACAACTCGCAGGGCCATATTATCAAAACGTATTAATGGTTTACTATGTAAGAAAGGAAAGCTAACATATAAATATATGCTAGGATACAAATTACTGACATTGTCACATGATATTTTTTATCTAATATTCATGGCTTTTTATTGTATGTAAAGTCTAAATTTGAACCATTATTTTTCTTTAATCAACTCAGTACAATCTGTTCATTCATTCATTCATTCAGTAATTCATTTATTCATTTATTCATTGATTTATACATTAACCCGAAAGTCCTATTTGGTCGTTAATTCGTTCGATGGTTCGTTCGTTTGTTCGTTCGTTCGTTCCTTTGTAACAATGTTCGTTTATTCGTTGCAACGTTCCTTCGTTCATTTCTTTCTACCGTTTTCCTTCCTACCTTCCTTCCTCCCTCCCTCCATCCCTCCCTTGTTCGTTCTTTCTTTCGTTCGTTAATTCATTTATTTATTCACTCTTAAGTTTAATGCATTTATTATTTTATTAATTGCTGAATTGATTGATTGTTTTATTAAATTATTTCTTTATTGAGTAAGTTAGCAAGTGATTAAATAACTGAATGCGTGATTTATTCTTTCATTGTTGCTTGCGTTCTTTCTTTCATTATTTATTCATTGTAAATATTTCTTCATTTAACCCATTTATGCCTAGCGTCTAGAAAAAAGCACTTGGCCAACAACGTAGACCCAGATGAGACGCCGCATGTAGACCCAGATGAGACGCCGCATGATGTGCGTCTCCTCAAGGTCTTCGCTGTTTGCTTAAAGGAATTTCTGTGAGACATATTCTAAATATAGAAATCAATATACTAGACATCCCTAATTTTGGAAATATATTGATCCAATTAAGATGGATGGAAGAGTCCACTAGGCATAAATGGGTTCAACCAACCTTGACAAGGTTCATATCCGGTGGCAGAGAACTCGTTCTCGTCACATTTCCGGTCCACTTTCAGACAGTACGCCATAGAGCACCCTGGTGTCGGCTGCAGGTAGTAGGCGAGGAATGTGCTGCAATTCTTGACGCCTATCTCCCGACTGTAGAAACAACAGTCTCTGTCGTATTTGCCACACGCATTCAAGATCGTTACGTTGTCGGTCACCTGAAATGCACGATTTTGTGTGAGCATCGTTCGGGGAAACTGGGCTTAATTCTCGTGCGTAAATGGTCATCCCCGATTAGCCTTGAACTTTGCATGAGCTAATCAGGGACGACACTTTCCGCATGAGCAGGATTTTCGTTAAGTTTAAACGAAAAATTCCTGAAAAGCAGGAGGTGTGGCCCATCATCAGCCTGTGTGTTATCAATAGTCTAATCTTTGATGACACTTTATTGCATTAAGCCCTGTTATTCCAGAACGCAGATTGTTTTGTTGTTTTGGGTTCGCTTTATGGCTGTTATGAAAGACAATTTCTGAGTAGTATTTTCTGCTTTTTCCGTTTTTGGTACTTTGTTTTTACAATTCATTTATATATATTTATCTTTTAATAGTGGCAAGTGTTACAGAAAAATATTCCTGTTAAAGTAAAATAAATTAAATTAAAATACATGATAGAAACTTAAGGGTCGTATGTTCGTGTATCCTGGCGTTCGAAAAATATGTGTCCAATGACGTCATAAATGAGACAAACATTCTTGTAAATGACAATGAGTGAATGAGTGGGGGGGGGGGGGGGGGGGGAAATGGTAATTTGACGATCGGTGTATAACTAAATCGTATCTACGGTCATACCTTTTAGGATTTGTTTGCTAAACTCATGTGTGTGGATATTTTTAAAGATTATTTAGCTATGAACAAAAGTGACTGACACTGGTTGCCCGTTGTTGTCGATGGAATAATACTTCGATTTTTCCTATATTTTCACTGTAATAAATATTACAGTTTAGACAGAGATCTTTAACTTTAACCGATGCGATTATTAATGAACTTATAAGCATATTTTTAAAGAAACTAGGAATACTGGAAAAAACTCGTTCTCCATGCTTTACAAATATATATCATGTTCTGTTTTGTCTACTAAATATGTTTGTTTTTTTAACAGACTCGTTGGCAATTGTCATAAATTAAGAACCATGATCTATGACAAGGTTTCTCCTTTTTTTATGCAAGTGAGGCTTCACTTCGTTTATATTTGCTATGGATACTATGTATGGTCATATTTTCTTAATCAATAATACCGTGTCAGATACTAGCCATAGCTCTTTAACAAAAACAAGCCTCTATGTTATTTACGCTAGACTTCGTTCCATTGATCCACATTGCTTCATTCGTGCCGTTACTATATGAGTCGTGTTCTGAGAAAACTGGGCTTGGTGCATGTGCGTAAAGTGTCGTCCCAGATTAGCCTGTGCAGTCCGCACAGGCTAATCAGGGACGACACTATCCGCTTTTATGGTATTTTTAGTTTCAAGGAAGTCCCTCTTTACCGAAAATCAAGTTAAGGCGGAAAGTGTCGTCCCTGATTAGCCTGTGCGGACTGCACAGGCTAATCTGGGATGACACTTTACGCACATGCATTAAGCCCAGTTTTCTCAGAACAAGGCTCAGATAAGCATTACTGTAAAATCAAATATACTCGCCGGCATGAACTTTCGTAGTAAAAAAAAACCTTTTCGTGGACATATAGCGTCGTTCATTCACGATGGGATTTCATTCAATACGTGGACCGGTCAAAACAAGAATTAAAGAAATATTAAAGCCTCTTCAACGCTCAAAATCAAAGAAGAGTTCGTAAAGTATTTCGTTAAATAAAGTTAATACATCAACAATCAGTGTTCCGTATATTGTAGCAATAGCCACGCTAGATGTGGCATGATTACATAGATTTTTGTAGATACAAAATGCTCCTTTTTATTTATTTGTGACACAATTAATTCCATTTTAATTTCTCGCGAATATATCTATTCATACGACACACGAACACTAAAATGGTACCATGTCATTGTTCATTTGTCGTATGAATAGATATCGTTGCGGGAAATTAAAATGGAATTAAATATGCAAAACACTAATAAAAACGAGCATTTTGTATCTACAAACATCTATTTTACCAGACCATATCTGGCGTTGAAATTTCGGCAAGTGCCATTAGGAACACTGATTTTTAATTGTTTAACTTTATTTTACGAAATTTTTGTTGATTTTGAGCGTAATAAAGGCTTTAATGTCACTCAATAAAATTGAGTTTACAGTATTTTACGCACGCTGGGCTTCGATCCATTGATCCACATCGGTATATGCGTTCCGCAGTGGTATGCATCCACGCAGGTGTCGAACAACATTTCCGCGTGGTTGAATCGATACCACCCCATTTTCAGCGATTGATCGCATTGTAGATTCGAAGTCTCGTTACTTGTCAAGCTTCGCCATGGTTCGTCCAACACCGTGTGCTGCTTGCAGGGGTCAATGACGTCATCAGCCGTCACTGAAAAGTTACGCTTTTGTTTGCTTACGGGTCTCGCTCTGGGAAAACGGGGTTTAATCATGTGCGTAAAGTGTCGTCCCAGAATAGTTTGCCCAGTCCGCATTGGCTATGCAGAGACGAAACTGTCCGCTTTTATGTAATTTTTCGTTTAAACGAACTCTATTCTTAACTAAATTCTAGTCTAGGCGCAAAGTTTCATCACAAACTAGCCTGTGCGGACTGCATATGCTCACCTTGACACTTAACGCAAATGCATTTTACCCTGTTTTCACAAAGCGACCTTCGTATATTTATATGTACTGTGTGACAGTATTGCCAAGTGCTATGAGAGTATTTGACGTAGCGACCTTTATAAATTATCTCAAAGGCTTATTCCCTTAATTGGAATGAGAATGCCCTAAATCTGTCTCGACATAAATTGAATTTATATTGTTGTCATTAAGACGCATCATCTCCCCAATAAGAAATCGACTATTTTAGTTTCACCTAGATAAGGAGCAAATGTCCGGACAAATATATGTCAACATTTGGTGTTTACATTATTATCTCATAACCAGTACTAAGTAACTCCCAATTAGATAGTGATATGCTAATAATAAAAAACTGTGGCCCTTAGAAACTTCCATATGACCCTCGCTCTGGGAAACGCACATGCACTAAGCCCGGTTTTCCCAAGAGCGCTTCTCATTTATTTAAGTGTATGAAACTGGTACTATGGTACATTATGGGTGTGTTTTATGTGTTGTTTTCTTGTAATATTTGCATGAATTAGTTGTGAAAGCGATAACTCATTCATACTGCCAATAGTGATGAAATTGGGATGCTTTAATTACGAATAAATTTCTTTCCCATGTACATAGTGTACTATCTGTATCGGCATTGCTGTTTAAAGGGGCCTTTTCACGTTTGGGTAAATTGACAAAATTGAAAAAAGTTGTTTCAGATTCACAAATTGTCGGTTTAGTTATGTTATCTGTGAGGAAACAGCAATATTGAACATTTAACATGCTCTAAAATAGCCATTACATGCATCTTTTGACGATTTAAAAATCTGAAAATTACAAAGCATTGCAAAGCGAAACGAATTAATAATTTGGAGAGTTCTGTTGTCGTTTTATTTTGTAAAACTACGAGGATTGCTTATATAAAGTATACAATTCATCGGTCATTGTATCAAGAAGGATGGCCGAGTGGTCTAAGTGGTATACATTTTGCTCCAGGACTCCCGGGGTCAGTGGTTTGAGCCCTGCTGAGGTTTACCTTTTTTTATTTTTTTCAATTTTATTTTTTATTTTTTTACTGGAGCTTTTTAGATCCAATCTTTACATTTATCAATATACAGCATTTAATGCCAAACTTCAATACATGCCAAAATATGTGAAAAGGCACCTTTAAAGCAAGATGAAAAGCAAAACGTCGCAAAGCAAAACGTAACGGTTGGGTTAAATATACAGACCTTATTAATTCTTGGACAACTCTTGATATGTGTGTTAAAATACATATGACATAAACATATAGATATAAACAATTAATGTTATTAATATTTTATTCTGCAAAAACGAAATAACTGCATATGTGTAATCATGGACATCATTTTGCATTAGCCGACAGCCTTACGCTATGATAATACATCGGTGCCTTCCATGAATCAAAATACATATTTTACTGGGTGCTTCACGGTTTTTTTAGTTGTTTGGCGTTAGCCAATGGACTATTGTAATCCGCAGATAAGAAACACGTCTCGCTGTCAGGTGCGTGTTTCCCAAGGGATAAAAAAGCACTGGGATGTTGGCAGACGTAAAAGATAAAACATTTAGCTTAGAATTTTCTAATTCTTACAATTTTTTACTTATAATCTTTTTTGGAAGATTTTCCTCTAAGAATTTTACTAGGACCCTTTTAAGCAAATTTTTTAAAGACCATTTTAGTGGGGAAAAGTTTCTAGAAAATAGAGCAAATTTTGTTCGATAAACAATTTTGTTATTGACAAAAGCTTGATAACGTTAACAATAGGTATAATGTTTCGCAACAGTCAACGAACGTTTGCATGGCGTTACGGAATCCGGATAGTGCCATCTATAATCTCGCACTTCTTTCATCAAGGGCGACACTAGACACACGAAGCGATATTTGATCTTTTTCTTGACAGTCGCGGCGACGCACGATATTTGTACTGTTCAAATATCGCTGTAATAATATCGCTTCCGAATGAAAAAGTCGTTCAGTCTCGTGAATAGTAATGATGTCAGGATATCGATAATTAAAACAAAAAACGTCTAGCTAAATAGAAATAAACATTTACATCCGGGCATTTACTTGCTCGCAAAATACCAAGCTCCCTTGATCAATATTTCTGATTTTCCGATTGATATAAGATGGTTTGCAATATGTCACCACTTTTTGTTTCATTAATGTGTACTTATTCTAAAGAACTTGTCTTTTCAATAATCTTTTAGATCTCATTCCTTCAACTTTTTCTTTAACATAAACTTCAACAGAAAGTAATACACCAGACAGATAAACACGTTTTGTATGTGTGTGTTCTTTTCTTAATTAAACCAAATACTTTATATTAATGCTGTATATATATTCTCTTACCTGTAATAACCAGCCCCGAGAAGAATAGTACGCCCAACATTACGTTAGTCCCGCGTCTCGGTGTTCTCATTGCTATATTAGTTGTATTGTCTTATCAGTTTATAGTTTAAAAGTGACATGACCTCAAAATACCAAGTATGTATAACGCCGAACTGTGTCAAATGTTTGATATGTCTGCCGTAGTTATCGTACTGCCTTTATATAAGTTAAATGGTTATCAAGGATGGTCGGTTTGGGTCGGACGTTCTCGGCTCAACCCATTTATGCCTGGCGTCTAGAGAAAAAGGCCTTGGCAAAGAGCGTAGACCCAGATGAGACGCCGCATGATGCTGCGTCTCATCAGGATCTACGCTGTTTGCTTACAGGAATTTCTGTAAGAAATATTCTAAATATAGAAATAAATATACTAGACATCCCTACTTTTGGAAATAAATTGATCCAATTTAGAGAATGGGAGAGTCCACTAGGCATAATGGGTTCAATGAACGATGATAATAGCAAAGCAATAACATTATACGTATTTTTAAAGTAAATACAAAGCGTATATATATTCGAAGAAATATCAATAACAAGATTGTTTTTTAGTAAAGATGTTACATGGAAGGTTAATACATAGCGACCACATGATGTCAATTGTAGTTTACTAATTGTACCACTTATAACATTTCTCTGAAACTATTTTCACCAGTGAAAAAGTATAAGTTCAAACTATATATAAAATGTATTATCTTTTAATACATTTAAAACTTACATTTTGTAAAAAGGAAAATACCTTAATTTGAAGTTAAGACACATATAATCGCATGAATCCAACTCCATTGCTGTATGTTGTTTTCATTAATAATTTTAGAAATATTCAATCGGGAAATGCTGATAACGTAAAAGGTATATGATATAACTTAATACCACCATCTGCGTTACAATTAGTCGTCGTTATGACTTCTTTTAGTATTATCCCATTGTTGCAACCCTATACGAAAATGAAATGATAGTTGGTCTATATGGATATGTATGCGTGTGTGTTATTTAACGAACCCCTGATACCTTTTCGATTATCGATATTTAAGTACATATGGAACCAGAAAACAGCTTTCGCAATCAAATCTGCTATCAAACAAGTTTAGATGACTGGAACAAAATTATATCAAATTTCAAAGGCAGAAGAATAACTATCCGAACATGCAGTGAACAGTACTGCAGACTGATCAAGCACGCGCTATCTGACCATTTCGACCCCGACCCGACGATAATAGCCTTAAAGCGGGTATATACGATTTTTGTATATGTGTTTAATTGTAATATATTGATAAAATATGTTACAATAACACAAAAAGGCAAGAAAAATTATACATAAAAGCCGAATTTCATAAAATGCAGCAAAGACAAATTAGCGCCCCGAGCCGATTGTGACGTACATATTTTCCTACAATAACCGAAGCATTCGTTTTTGTATTAGGATCGGAGTTAGTGTTCGTGTGTCGTACGAATAGATATCGTTGCAGGAATTCAAATAAACCGTTAAACTAAGTTTAGATTCACATCGTACATGTATGGTATACATGCTGGCGAATTCGGCTGTACAGCCGTTTTGAATTAAAGAATTAAATATCTGGCTTATTTCGCATTTTTCGACACATGTTCTTCTTAACTTTTATTTTAATTTATATTGAAATATATATATAATAAGTTTTTTTACACATTTTATATAAATTCATAAATATTTGACAAAATCGTATATACCCGCTTTAATGCATTACCTATTTTCCACAGTAAGGGATCGATATTCACATAAACAAGACAAACTCGTTTTCCGAAAAAGGCATAGGTCCGAACGAGGTTATCCTGTTTTATAAAAGCAAACGAGGTCTTTATGAGAGATTTTGTAGCATGAAATTCAGCCTACGGCAGTGTTTTAGAAAATACAACAATGACCGTCATAAGGACACATCATTCCCTATGGATGTAACTTTGCGAAATTACCACGCAAGACATTTGAACAGCGCAAACGTCAAGGACAAGATTCAAACAGTTGCATTAAATTTTCAAGGCTCTTTCATCATTGCTTGAGTGAACGTGATACCTAATTGTCTTTTGTGGGTTCAACAATTCGTCACTTCATGTAGTGGATGTCAACTGAGTGTATAAAACTATAAAATATGTTACTATAAATAAATCTGAAAAAATTAACACACACAAATAAATAAATACATCACTGATTAGATTTATATAATGAAATTTAGTTGTAAGTCAAATGTATTGCGTGTTTTGTAGCACAGATAATATCTTCTAAAAATTGTGTTTGCATGTCTAAGGTTTGGTTAACCCATTTATGCCTAGTGGACTCTCCCATCCTTCTAAATTGGATCAATTTATTTCCAAAATTAGGGATGTCTGGTATATTTATTTTTATATTTAGAATATTTCTTACAGAAATTCCTTAAAGCAAACAGCGCAGACCCTGATGAGACGCCGCATCATCTGGGTCTACGCTGTTTGCCAAGGCCTTTTTCTCTAGATGCTAGGCATAAATGGGTTAAGCCGAGAACTTCCAACCCAAACCGACCATCCTTGATAACCATTTAACTTATATGTTTGCCAAGGCCTTTTTTCTAGACGCTAGGCATATATGGGTTAAACAAGCACAATAGATACTCATTCACTGTGCTTCTTTAACCCAAACAGCTCTTTCCTATGTTAGAAGGTTTTAAGCGAAATAACTTACGTGAATGAATTCCGCATTGGGGCGAATGTTTTAGAAAACATTTTCACTTGAGGAAATCAAGAGTTATCTTATTTTTATTAATTTTTATATTATTAATTTTCATTATTATATGTTTTATCGCGTACTTATCGCTTACATTTAGTGTGTGTTATATAAGACATTCGACGGTATTATTAACACAGTGTAATTCTTACCTGTTTATTTTAACACATATGGACATACTTATGTTTGAATATGCATCAAACGGAATACTATGCCTTCTAAACGGAATACTATGTTTACTATTTTCAGATATCTAGACGCCAGTTATATATGTCGAGGATGCCAAGATTAAAAAAGACGGCGTAACGAAGTGTGTACCACTCAAGAAAGCGAAAGGTACATGAAAACCCACCAATCAAACAAAAAAGATTACGTCGAAGTACCACGCCAAACAATCACATGTACGTGTAATATAAGTGTAATGAAAAACAGAAAAGAGTAAAGCCGTTTCGATACTAGTATATGGTTGCTGTAACCAAATACTGCCATTGTTGCGATTCGGAATACATGAAGCAATTTGGAATACCTGACACCTGCTTAGAAGATGCATATCGGTGGACATTGTTTTTTAATGAAAACTTAAATATTAATTGTTTATTTAATACAATGACATTTGACACGTTTTACCATAACGATACTGATACATGTATGTGACTTTGATGTGACACATTTTGGTCGACCTTCTTTTAAACCAGTTCTGAGTTGGTCACTATATTATAATCGCAAAAAGTGAATTTGTAGTGGAAAGAAAGATTTGTGCAAATGCAATAGACGATATGATTTTAGTAGAAGTGATCTAAATATATGCATGTATTTTTGTTTCTCTTTTATACGTATGTGAATACATATTATTTAAGACTGTTGTATTGAGGGAATAAAGTATTGGTTCACTTAGAAAGATTATTTTTTTGACCCAAATCTTTTTTATCATGTTTGTAAGTGCTGAATACAATTGAAAATGTATAATGAGACATCGTTGGAAGAAATGACGTAAAACAGATTATGGTTTATTTTCATAAAAAAGTGAGAAACTAGCATCATGGCATATACGGAACAAAACGTGTAATAAAGTAGCACTCATAGCAATTATATGTCAGACTTGTCTATGTAGAAATAATAAAATAAAACAAACAGAAAAACACATAATACATCAGTTGTACATTTTTTGTTTCGTTCGCTTGTTTTATTTGCTGTTTTAGTCAGGCTCTGTTGAAGGACTCTCTCTTGCATATTCTACATTTAAACTCATGTGGTCCATGAATGGAGAATGGTATCCCAGTCCTCCGCTAATTTTAAATTCCTAATTACATAATTTTATACTGCAACGAAAGATGCACTTATTATCGCCCTTTAACCTTCATCATCTGAAACGATAGTAAAAGAATGGTTAAAGAAAATTTCATATCAGAAAAAGGTCGACACGTCATAAAATACATTTAATTAATTAAAAGATTACTGAGAGGGCTGATAAACATTATATCATCTCGTTCATCAGCAACCCCACAACCCATCTTCTTTAAAATCGGTGAATTAATTCAGTTGGTCGGCAGGTTTTGTGTACATCAGTTTTATAATTCTACTGTAAAATGATTTAGAAAACACTTATATTGCACCACATAAAATGCTATAAAACTATAATATTGAAGTGCACATATAAACTGTATTATAGATGGGTAGGTATTTCGTGTCAATCTCTTTCACATATGAAAGAGCTGTTGGTCATTTGGAAGTCATGTTATGCTGCTTAAAGTACATATAGATGCATAACTTAATTTCAATTTAGCAAAATAAAACACTAGGTATTTGCCAAGATTCATAAGAGTCAAATATATACGAGAAGTAAGAGCGTAATCGTGCGCAGCGAGACTTGCTCATATAGAATTGAACCTCTTATTGCTTTTTTTCGAAATAATTTCATGTCTCCGAACTAATATGCAATACGCACGGTGTTTTTTTTAATACGCGGATTAATGCTCCGTTTTAGATCCATAATGAATGAACGCATCAATATTTTCAAAAAATGTTCACCGATATTTTTTCATACAGATTTGATATAAATATTATAGAGCTAAACAAAAAATACCTTAAGCCCTGTTTTCCCGGCACATGCGCTGGACATACACCTTTAAAAAACGCTATACCAATTCCAGTACTTGTGCACTTAATAGATTGTAAACAATGACGGTTAAAATCCGCACGTGGGATTTTTTTCTGGTAACCAAGAGCGACGCCAACGTTCATGAAGCCTTTCATTCATAAATGTATATATGCGTCGGGTGTCAAAACCAGCATCACCGGATGTAAAATCTATTTTTGACCTGCATATTATCCGCTTCTGTATGCACCCGTCTATTAGTTTAAAATGATTCCGAACCGGCAAGTCGATTACATAACATCAGAACATAATATCCCTTCCAAAAAGGGCGCTATGCTACTTAATAGTACATGTATATTGCAAAAAAGTGAAGCTCCCCACGTATAATGTCGCAGTTTATAACAATACAAGTTATGTTTCATCTTTTGTAATGTAGCTTGATGTTTCGTATCTTTGAAAAGTATGAAAGAGGTATACATTTAAACAGAGGAAACGTTCTTTAAAACATTCATATCAATGGTAAATTCATTCACGACAGAAAGTTCGTGTATTACCTTCTTACATGGGTATGAGCTGCGTTGGTCATTTGGAAGCCATGTCCCAAAATGTGCTTAAATTAAGTCAGTTCCAAAAAGAGGTGTTAAACCAATATTTTTTGGCAATAAATTAGTTATAAGAGATAAAACGGCGTCGGGAAAATGAAATAATCATGGTTTTAGTGATATTTTACCGTACACGTGCATCAATACTGTGTATTATAAGAGAAAATGATATTTGTACATCCCATTTCTCGAACGTCACGTAAGGAGACAACAGATTTGTGGACGGTTTTCCTTCAATAACTTTGTTATCCCGACGTCTACGATCTTGAAACAAAAAACCGAGGGAAGCACAAACACCGGAGAGCCGAAAGGGGTATTCATTTAAAATAATTATAAATACAACGGGGCTTACCGGGTGAAAATATCCTCTCTTCCTTCAAGAAAACCCAACAAACGACGCCATCTTTGAAGTTTTGTTCCAACTTTCTCACTTTAACGCGGTAAGCTCCCGTATACGCATGCCCCCCTTGAGGATAGATTTCAAAACGGCGGAAATGTATGTTAAACAAGCCGACATGTACCAATTTATCAGAATCATCACGTTTATATTAGACAATACTGGTTTTTAAACTTTATATAAACCGATAGATAATGTATCGTATATATGTTGGCTTGGAAATATTTGAAATGCATATATGATATTAATACACATACCTGATCTACTGGTCTCCCCGTTGTTCAAGAGTCAACATGTATGTGTACCTGAATTGCAATCATACACTGCATGGTCACGGTGCACATAAATCTCAATATTTTCACAATATAATAAATAAGTATAAGAGTTTAGTGCTTGTTAATGATTGCTTCTTAATTTTGAACTAAACATAAGTTATATATATTTGCAACGATACGTATAGTTCTTATAACATATTTAGAGTAAAATGTGGAAGCTAATAAGGAATCGGCAAACCTGTGAAATGTTGGGTTTTAAATTCCTAGTAGCTATGCAAAATATGGTGTTATCAATTTATTATCGGTAATAATAAGTGTAATGGGTGATAAGGAAAGTGAATGATGACTTTCCAAATATGTACACCATGTGGTGACAGCTTTTCGCGAAAAAAACCGTGTCCGTAAGTCAAAGACCCCACATAATTCCTATGCCTATTTTGAGAATTATGTGACAAATTCAGGCTATAAACCCCTTATATTGCCTATTTTTTTTCCCATTTTTCTCGCTACAGAGCTTTTATACTAACATAAAGATGTCTATGAATACTGTCAATAATGTATCACATAATCTCATTGAGCTCTTGACATAAACATGTTTTTGGATTAATTCACAATGCCCAGCTTATTAACATTTTCTCTCTCAGAAGAGATGTAACTCTCAGTCTGTTCATGATTTATGCTGTTTACCGCCAATCAGAATCTAATCGTTGGAACTGGAACTGAAGCCTTTAAAATTTGAATCTAGTAAGAAAGGTCTTTAATTGAATTTAACTTCCTCAGGGACTACAAATGCGTCGAAATTCAAATATAAATATTTATTTTAATGTGATTGTCTTTATGATTGAGAAATCACTTTTGAAGAATTACAGAGAGCATTAAATTCTTCAGTGCAAGTAAAATATATGTTGAATATATTGAACCTTATTTAATCTGTTATTATATGTTTTACACACTACCAATGTCGCGCTCTCGGAGCTGAGATATGTCACATTGATGCAAATAAATAAAGAATTACCTTATTAATGTGTTTTTTTACTTTGATGGATATATGGGATTTACCAATTTGGAAACGTGTTGAGATATAATACCATTTTATATCTTGTGAAAGCATCTATCGATTATTGCCGTATTACCGTATATCTAACCTCCTACAAAAATGGCCTAATCCGATTGGCTTAGAGCGGTCACGTGCCAATGGAGTATTTTCCATTCACCCCGAGTAATTTCCATACTACCCGAGTAATCGAGTAGTCGGTTGAGATATAATCGTTACACCGTTAGTAACTGAGGCTGTATGGCATATACACCGTCAGTGATTTAATACCGTATGAAATTACTGAGGGTGTATATCCCATACACCGTCAGTTACTAACGGTGTCAGAGATTTAATACCATCCCATACATCGTAGGTTACTAACGGTGTAACTAATAATATCCCGATCGGTGTCGTACTCAACATAGCGGTATAACGATGACGTGTGTGAAGTTAGCCTATTTAGCCTATTTAGCCTATTTAGTACATAGGTTGAAACAAACATCCTATTTAGCCTATTTAGCCAATTTAACAGCCTCTTCAGCCTTTTTAGCCTATTTTAGCCTATTTTGCCTATTTAGTACATAGGTTGAAACATACATCCTATTTAGCCTATTTAGCCAATTTAACAGCATTTTCAGCCTATTTAGCCGATTTAAGCCTATTTAGCCTATTTAACAGCCTTTTCAGCCTATTTAGCATTTTTAGTACATAGGTTGAAACAAACATCCTATTTAGCATTTTTAGCCAATTTAAAAGCCTCTTCAGCCTGTTTAGCCTATTTTAGCCTATTTAGCCTATTTAGTAAATAGGTTGAATCATACATCCTATGTAGCCTATTTAGCCTATTTATCAGCATTTTCAGCCTATATAGCCTATTTAGCCTATTTTAGCCTATTTAGCCTATGAAATAGCCTTTTCAGCCTATTTTGCCTATTTAGCCTATTTCGTACATAGGTTGAAAAATACATCCTATTTAGCATATTTAGCCTATTTAACAGCATTTTCAGCCTATTTAGCCTATTAAGTACATAGGTAACAGCATTTTCAGCCTATTTACCCTATTTAGCCTATTTAGTACATAGGTTGAAACATGCATCCTATTTAGAAGATTTAGCCTATTTAACAGCCTATTTAGCCTATTTAGTATATAGGTTGAAACATACACCCTATTTTGAATATTTAGCCTATTTAGCCTATTTAACAGCATTTTCAGCCTATTTAGCCTATTTAGCCTATTTAGCCTATTTAGTATATAGGTTGAAACATACATCCTATTTAGCCTATTTAGCCTATTTAACAGCCTTTTCAGCCTTTTTAGCCTTTTTAGACTATTTAGTAAATAGGTTGAAACATACATCGTATTTAGCCTATTTAACAGCATTTTCAGCCTATTTAGCCTATTAAGTACATAGTTAACAGCATTTTCAGCCTATTTGGCATATTTAGCCTATTTAGAACATAGGTTGAAACATGCATCCTATTTAGCCGATTTAGCCTATTTAACAGCCTATTTAGCCTATTTAGTATATAGGTTGAAACATACATCCTATTTAGCCTATTTAGCATATATAACAGCCTTTTCAGCCTATTTAGAAAGTTTAGAACATAGCTTGAAACATACATCGTATTTAGCCTATTTATCCTATTTAACAGCCTATCAGCCTATTTAGAAAGTGTAGTACAAATGTTGAAACATACGGTACATCCTTATTAGTCTATTTAGCCTATTTAATAGCATTTTCAGCCTATTTAGCCTATTTAATACATAGGTTGAAACATACAACGAACAAGAGTTATCCCCCGGAAGAGACATAGTGCACGCTGACCAGCCGTCGTCTGCCTGTCGGGCTGACCTAGTTTCGGCCGGGACTTTAATTAGGATCGGAGCCAGGTGCAACCTATTTAGCGTATTACGCGACATTTTTGTCTGTGAGCGGGTATGCCCCTTTAAGGGCCCCTTTCGGACGAACAAGAGTTATCCCCCGGTAGAGACATAGTGCACGCTGACCAGCCGTCGACTGCCTGTCGGGCTGACCTAGTTTCGGCCGGGACTTTTAATTAGGATCGGAGCCAGGTGCAACCTATTTAGCGTATTACGCGACATTTTTGTCTGTGAGCGGGTATGCCCCTTTAAGGGCCCCTTTCGGACGAACAAGAGTTATCCCCCGGAAGAGACCTAGTGCACGCTGACCAGCCGTCGACTGCCCATCGGGCTGTCCTAGTTTCGGCCGAGACTTTCAATTAGGATCGGCCCCGTGCATGCAGCCTATTTAGCCTTCATCTCGTATGCGTCATTTCCCAGTGAGCGGGTATGCCCCTTTAAGGGCCCCTTTCGGACGAAAAAGAGTTATCCCCCGGAAGAGACATAGTGCACGCTGACCAGCCGTCGTCTGCCTGTCGGGCTGACCTAGTTTCGGCCGGGACTTTTAATTAGGATCGGAGCCAGGTGCAACCTATTTAGCGTATTACGCGACATTTTTGTCTGTGAGCGGGTATGCCCTTTAAGGGCCCCTTTCGGACGAACAAGAGTTATCCCCCGGAAGAGACCTAGTGCACGCTGACCAGCCGTCGACTGCCCATCGGGCTGTCCTAGTTTCGGCCGGGACTTTTAATTAGGATTGGCCCCGTGCATGCAGCCTATTTAGCCTTCATCTCGTATGCGTGATTTCCCAGTGAGCGGGTATGCCCCTTTAAGGGCCCCTTTCGGACGAACAAGAGTTTTCCCCCGGTAGAGACATAGTGCACGCTGACCAGCCGTCGACTGCCTGTCGGGCTGACCTAGTTTCGGCCGGGACTTTTAATTAGGATCGGAGCCAGGTGCAACCTATTTAGCCTATTACGCGACATTTTTGTCTGTGGGAAATATAGGTTTAGTGTTTATTGACCCATACGCGCATGCGGGGCGTTTTGGCTCCCGGATTCGTGTTTATTATTATTTCTTCGCGCATGTAAGCTGGCTCTCGGATTTTTTTACTGTTATTTTTGCGTTGCTATTGCCGAGTTCTTGACAAAATTAAGTGTAGTTCATGATGTGCAATTGGATATATTTATCTAACTTAATTCAAAAAGACCAATTTAACAAAATATACGTGCAACATCGTGCACACTGTCACGCCTTAAGACATGTATGTTTCAGCATTAATGTGATAATGAGTGATGATCCTGTTCAGATATTTGGTTGTTACGTTACATCTCAACGAATCAGGGATACGAATAATTATTCGGTAATAAATTAGACTATCGCACGGTGTAATGAATTCATTTCAACCAGGCGAAAGTCTGCTTTGATGCTCTGTCGAAAAAACTTTCAGTAAATAATACTGTTGACGCTTAATTATATAACTTAACTTTAAATGACACACGACACTCTAGACATAATATAGCAACGTCTGCCCGCCCCAAATGTTATTTGCTTTGTGGCATTTTTATTGTGCAGTTTCACATGTGTTACTGGTGTATAATCTATTTAGGATTCAAGTATCGATGCTATGGAAAATACTAAATTGTGTTTATTTAATAAAACTACTATCTCAATTGTTAGTAAAATTTGATGAGCTCATTTGAAGCTCAAAACGTTGGTAGTCGTCCGAACTGAATTTATGTCCGTTAGAGCTAGAGTAGGGGGACAGTACTAATTGTTTTGTAAACATGCATATTATGTTTAATTATCTTACAAATAGGTTAAAATATTAAAAGGTCCAAACACATTGTATCCAGACAAACGGCACCCGGCAAATCGGCTCCCTGCGTTTTTGGCATTCCCGGACAATGGGTTCCTCGTAAATGTGTCCACTAGGACAAATGACCCTCGAATAAATTGTCCTCTTGGAAAATCGGCATCAGTTTGCTTTGTCACTCAGGCAATCGGCTCCCGAATATTCTTCCCCTATTTTCGCTATTAGAATACATATTAGATTATGATATTTCTGCGCGGACTGCCTTTCAATGTTGATAGGTAAATGTATTTTTTTTTTACAAATTAATTGTTTCTTAAATATGGTCGATCACAATACATGTACATGTATTTAAATACCGGAAATGACAGATGGCTTGCATTTTCCTTGCCCCAATGTATATACATATACATAACATTATTCAAAAGCAGACAACAACAATATTTATAAATTCAGCAATAACGTATATACACGCTCATAACCTACATTATATATGCATTATACAATTTATAAGTAATGGTGGAATATTGAAGTTGGATGATAGTTTTATGAACTGGTTAACATTGTAAGTTATGAAGGGAATTAACAATTGCAACTAATATTGAAACCGCACGTCTAATATTTACTAGTTTACTTACAAGACATAAGATTAGAACAATTTGCATTTTGGTGAAACACATATTGATACTGATTGTTGAAATTGAGGTGCTTATATGTCAAAACACGATATTGATATCTCTGCGTGTCAATTATCCCGGTCGCATGACTTATTGTGTTGTATTTTGTTTGCTTGTAAACAGCTGATTTTAATTAATATAAAGTGAAATCTCTGTCTAATTATGCCCCATCGAAGAAGAGGGGGTATATTGTTTTGCACATGTCGGTCGGTTGGTCCGTCCGTCTGTCCGTCCGTCGGTCGGTAGGTCGGTCGGTCGGTCTGTCGATCGGTCGGTCGGTCGGTCCGTTCACCTGATGGTTTCCGGATGATAACTCAATAACGCTTACGCCTAGGATCATGAAACTTCATTGGTACATTGATCATGACTGGCGGATGACTCCTATTGATTTTGATGTCACTAGGTCTAAGGTTAATGCCACAGTGACTCGTTCTTGGATGTAGTTTAAGAGAAAATTTGCAGATCATATTATGAACTGGTGTCGTGGGGTCTCCGTCCCCACCAGATGGTTTCCGGATGATAACTCAAGAACACTTACGCCTAGGATCATGAAACTTCATAGGTACAGGAAGACAACATGTTTTTTACAGAACATATGTCAGTACAACAATAAAATGTTTGAGGTCAGTATTAAGTTGTTTCAGTACAAATTAAACCAGATTTCTTTTTTCTATAATAATATACTGAAATACTGCATTATTTAGTAATCCGACATGGTATCCGGACAATCGCTCCTACGCTAAATTTGACAGGGCGAACAGTCGCTTCACGATGTATATGACAGGGCGGACAGTCGCTCCTACGATGTTTTGACAGGGCGGACAGTCGCTCCTACGATGTTTTGACAGGGCGGACAGTCGCTCCTACATTATTTTGCCAACCCGGACAATCGCTCCTACATTATTTTGTCAACCCGGACAGTCGCATCTACATTATTTTGACTCCACGGCAAAACGTAGTGTACGCCGATCAAAGGCTAACACCTATGATTAACCGACAATTAAAATTGCCAACTTGTGTCGAAAAATGCCAAATACTGTAAGCCAGATATTTTATTCTGAAATCGAAAATGTCTGTACATTCAAATTCGCCAGCATGTTGCATTTTATGAATTTCGTCTTCAATGTATAATTTTTCTTGTCTATTTTTTGTTATTGTAACATATACATGTAACATTTTATCAATATATTACAATTCAACACATACAAAAATAGTTCAGTATCACTTTAACACACTATTTTAATAATCATAGAAATGCCGATTAAGAAATCGTGCAGTGTCGTATCAATCAATGGGTCAAATGTAAAAAAATGAACTAGCCAATTGTTTACTAACCTTATTTCACTTTAAAGGGATATTTTCACGGTGCGGTAAATTGACAAAATTGAGAAAAGTTGTTCCAGATTCGCAAATTTTCGGATTAATTATGATATTTGTGAAGAAACAGTATTACTGAACATTTGCCATGGTCTAATATAGCCATTATATGCATCTTTTGACGATTTAAAAACCTAAAAATTATAAAGCGTTGCAACGCGCACCGATTGAATAATTTGGATAGTTCTGTTGTTGTCGTTTAAATTTGTAAAACTACGAAGATACAAGGTATAAAATACGCATCTTATGTATCCTTGGCAGGATAGCTTAGTTGGCTGATGCCTTTTTACTTCGAGTCCTGCTGCGGGCTACTTTTTTTTCCTTTCTTAAATTTTATTTTTGATTTTTTACTTGAGCTTTTTAAATTTAATGTTTACATTTATCAATATAAAACATTTAATGACAAACTTCAAACCATGCCAAAATCTGTGAAAAGGCCCCTTTAATGTGACACCAGTCTGTAATCTTTGTGCACGGTTCGCACATCATATGTGTGAAAGAGGTCATTATCGATTGATACTACCATTGTTGATATAGCAATTATTGATTAAATGCGGTTTTTATGTTTATTCCATTCGCAAAATGGCACTTATTCCAATAAATGTATTGTAGGAACGAATGTCCCTGATAGGAATAATGTAGGAACCATTGTCCGAAGTGCCCTTATAACTACCTTATATTTACAGAATCGACAAGCTGTAACATGTTAATAAGTAAATTGATTAATTAAAATCAAATTGATCGGCTCATGTTGAATCGGCTTACTTTGATAGATAGACTTTTATTTTCCTCCATTCACGAAGAGCATAACATATAATACAAGCAAGGAAGTACAATCGAGTATATACACACACATGAGATCATAAATGAAACAACTCAATACATGCAATTAGATTATTTACAAAGATAAGTATTACATAGCTATGTAGATGATAAATAATTGTTAATTCCTTAAGAAAATAATCATATTGAAATAATAATTAAAATCATATTTTTTTCAGTGTAACTAATTCGCCGAGGATATGTCTTAAAGCGATAGCGAAAATAAAGACATAGGTTAACAGGTTGGCAATTTTAATTGTTGGTTAATTATAGGTGTAAGCCTTTGATCGGCGAATAATATGTTTTGCCGTGGAGTCAAAATAATGTAGGAGCGATTGTCCGGATTGACAAAATAATGTAGGAGCGATTGTCCGGGTTGGCAAAATAATGTAGGAGCGACTGTCCGCCCTGTCAAAACATCAGACATGGATATGTATCATTCAGATCATGAATAAATGGGTCGCCAAATTTTACTTAAAACCTTTCTTACATAAGTGAATGTTATAATTTCATTAAGGATAAAACTACTTGTATAATTATTCTATTTATAAGTGCCAATTTTACTCAGATAAAATCAATGCAGAATTGTGTTCACTTTTATTATCAAGAAATTCAGTTTTATTATTTAAATATATTATTTTAATCGATCTTTAAGTTTGTGAACGTAATTATAATTTCGATCATTTTAAAGTTTTTTGCATTTTTAAGTATTAACGTGTAAATTTCTTTATAACGTAATATCTTATTGTCGTTTCAGTGCTCCAACTAGCAATAAATATCAGGACGTAGCGACGGTTCCCAAGTAGGATGCATCCCGCTGCTCTTTATGCCGCCCTGCCTTTGTTCTTATCCTTAATATCAATAAACACTACACAACACGCTCCCGCTGCCGCTCCAGATGTGTCCGAAGATCTATCTATTAACAAAATAGAATGGTTACATCGAGAGAAAATTCCGGGAGGTCATCCGCCGCACTCTGTTATCTGTCGCACGGACTCTAGATGAGAGGTCAATACACGCTCCGTGTCTGGCGCTATCACGCGTTTTCAGCGTGTATTTCAATACACGTGCATTTTTGACACGCGCAACACATTTCTAACATTAATAAACCTTAAAAAAAGATTGTTTAAACAAAAAAAGATATAAACTTATACATAATAGATTAATAAAATATGTGTCTCTGAAGCAATATGAAACCGAACATTCGTAATATTTAAGACCGAATAAACGTTTTTACGATTTCCGGAGAAACGGCAACCGGACAATCGTCACCCAGTGTTTTCTTGCATACTCGGACAGTCGGCACCCTGTTAATATATCGACCCGGACAATCGGCTCCCGATTTAATTGTAAACCCGAACAAACGGCACCCGAAAGACAATCGATTTAGCCCGTCAGCACCTTGTTTAACTAATTAGTCTAAACCGCTCATTGGTTTAGTAAAAAATGTGATTGACCCAATATATGTATACAATACATTATTTGAAAACACCACAATCCATGAAGATAGTACTTTTCTATCGCAATGTCCGTCAGGTATTATCTATATTAAAAATTAGCGATCTTTTTTTTTACAACCATTCAGCGGATTAGACTAATCAGTACGATAAGGTATTGACGGGATTTTCTTTCCCTACAAAGCCATATCAAGTCAAGTGTCTTTATTGGTAAAAAACAACATTAACTGCTTCTTAGTATTAAATCGGGTGCCGTTTGTCCGGGTTTACAATTTAATCGGGTGCCTATTGTCCAGGTCGACAAATTTACAGGGTGCCGACTGTCCGGGTATGCAAAAAACACTGGGTTCCAATTGTCCGGTTGCCGTTTGTCCTACAATCCGTCTTTACAAGTACAGCTTTGAGTACGTCTTTGTCTAGCCATAAATACACGGTCTGATGTTAAATTTAAAGATGAATACTATCTCAAATAAGCTAAATAAAAAAGCTGTATATTTTAAAATATTTTAACTTGCTTATGTATCTGCTGAAAATGTAAAATGTGCAAAATAAGATGTACATTTCAAATTAATTAACAAAATACCTAATATGCAGTATTTAATACCTAGTATTTAGTGCTGTATGTGGTCATTATATTTAATATGCTGATAAACAGGCTAGATGTATTGCATAACCTTTATATTTTATCATATTTTATAAACTTGCTTAATATGCTTAATGGGATGTATGTTTTAACCTATAAATTAAACTTTCTCAAAAGGCTAAAACGACTCTCGGTTAATCGTGTTTATTACATAATAAATGTGCTTAATAACATTTTTAAGCATCTTAAAAGGATTGATGTGCCAAATATGCTATATATTGTATCGTATTTTATATAATTGATACATAGGCTGATAAAAGGTTTAGAAAGCTAAATAGGATTTGTTTAATAAACTTGTTAAATAGACTAAATAGGCTGTATTTAATTCAATTGATGTAACGTGTTAATTATGCTTAATTATCTGTTATAGGCTGCTATAAAGGCTAAATTGGCTGTATTTTTCCATAATTTTTAAACTTGCCAAATATGCTGCGAAATAGATTACATGTGTTTAAAATGCATGTTGTAACCAATTTTATAAACTTGCTAAAATTGCTATATTTAAATCCTTCTTTTAACTTTCTAACTATTCTAACTATATTAAATAGGCTGTTAAATAGGCTAAATGTGCTGAATCTGTTAAACATACAAGCTTAAAAGGCTTCATAGGCTTCAATGACTGTTTAAAGGCTAAATATGATGTATGGTTCGGCCTATTTAATTAACTTGCAGAACAGAATACATAGGACGCTATATATGCTTGAACGCTAAATGGGTTGTATATTTCATTCTATTTCATACACTTGCTGAATATGCTAAATATTATTCTAAATAAGCTCAAAATGCTAAATAAAATGCATTTTAACGTCTTTAATAAACTTGCTTAATATGCTAATGGGCTTAACAAGCTGATAAATATGCTATATAGAATGTATGTTTCGAAATATTAAATAAACTTGCTGAAAAGGCTAAATATGATATATGTTTCAACATTTATAATAAACTTTCGAAAAAGGCCTAAAACTGCATCAGATTTGGCATATTTAACATATTTAGCGGCCATTTCAGCCTTTTTTAATCAAGGATGAATGTTACAACCGTTTCTAAAAAAACTTGCTTAATACGCTTATTAGACTGAAAAAGTCTACTAAATATGCTTAATATCATATATATTTCAACATATTTGATAGACCTACATAATAATTTAAACAGGCTGAGCAGTATGTAGTTTAAAATTATTAAAAGTATTATTAAAGAAAATTGTAAATTATGCTAAACAGGCTGAGAAGGCTGTTAAATAGGCTAAATAGGCTTAGAAGGATATATGTATTTTATACTTATGTAATAAAACATTAATGATTTATATATAATTTATGAATTCCTTAATATTGTCATTTTTCCGGATAATAAACACAAATTTGGATTTGAAATATTGCAACCAAAAGTTAATTAAATAATTTCATTATTAATAAATGTTATTGAATTATGATTGTATTTATAAGTGCAAATGGTAACTCAGATAATATCAATAGAGAAGCAAATACAAAATAGTATAAATACTTTTTATAAATTGAGGGTTTCATGACACAACTTCGTTAAATATTTGTAGTCAAGCACACAAGTTAAATTATACACTATATTTGATTGTTTAAATTTGTTGTTGGTAAAAGTAATATTAGTATGTCATGCATTTGAAAGTACGAGGTACAACATAATTTCAAAAATACGTTTGGGTACATTTCTTTATATTTCAATGTAATTTTAGTGATCCCACTAGCAGTAAATAGTAGGACGCAGCAGGGACCAATCACAGTGTTTGTGTAGGTCCCTTGACGCAGCGACGGTAACCATTAAGGATGCGCCCCGCTGCTCTTCATACCGCAATGCCTGTGTTCTTATCAATCATATCAGTTTTCATAATAGCATGACGCAACGACGGTTGTCCACGAGCGTGTGTGTATCAGAGTCCTACTTGCCTCCGGCCTCTTCACGAGGTCTTTGTAGCCTTACCTATGTTGTTGTCCACGAGCATGCGCCATGCCGCATGCTTTTTTTTATATTTAAATCAGAGTTTATTTACAGATCCTACCGGCCTCTTCACGAGGTCTTTGAGGTCCGACCTGACCTAGTCCAAATAATTAGACGTAAGCTACCCCGCTTACGTCTAAACGGCTACCGTCGTTTTCCTATAGCAAATTGAGTTCAACTAAAACTTCAGTTTTCTCGTTAAATCTTTGCTAATGCATAAAATTATCATTAATTAGACATATATGTGAGCGATTACCTCTTAAATGTGTAAAAAAAATTGTGCTTTTAAACCACTTATGTACATTTTTAAAAATAAACATACACAACACACTTCGTGTGTTTGTCGTTTATAGAATTACATTGAATTATCTTGAACGAAATTATTTTTTGAATAGGTTACACATAACCAATTGTTGTTGTACAACAAACCACATCACTTTTTAGCTTTCTGTACTCTTTAATTAAATGGAACCTATATGTGTGTGTTAAAACTACCAGTTGTATCACGGAGTGTATATTGTTAGGAGATGAATCGAGTATTTGACCCTTACTGTAGTAAATTCAATCTTATGCAAAAACTATTCATCCGATTTTATTGGTTTATACGTTATCTTGTTGCTTATTAATTCCTCTTTCAAAAATATACGTTTTAGTATATTCACGTTGTTATTAATGGATTTATAGCGAGATAAACACAAGAAATAAACATTTTATGTTTTACCACCGCGCGTTTTACCGTATTGTGGCTATCGATTTTGTACAATTAGCGTACAGCGAAGCGCCGAGGTTATACATTTTGATGTACCCACTCACGTCTTTTGTTGAATTATAGTTTCATTTCTCGGCCGATTTTGACAAATTATATATCATTAGAAAGCTTACGTTACGTAGTAAACAGATATATAAATATATATTAAGTTTTTCTTCTGATTTCGACAGCCCGGCGAGTTATAACTTTAACTTTTTCAAATATCATACCGTTTTGGAGTTTTAGAATCTAGATTTACGGTTGACATGTTCGTACTTAATACCAATTTGTAGCGTTTATATTTGGAGTTCAGTTTTAAAAATTACATCTTGCTTAGGAGAATAGAATTCTGTATACGATAGAAAAAAAATTGTTTAAAAACGAAAGTAATTTAGGAATGAAGGCGGAAGAAAGTAGCGCGCGTCCCTAACGCACTGAACTGATGCTACGGTCTCGGCGATTATGCTTTTGTTTAGAAACCGGCCATTGAATTTTCTTTGCCATGATTATTATATTTTTTATGATATATTGTAGTATTTTGTTCACGAAACATATCAAGAAAGCTTATTATAAATAAATCTTAATAAATTAACTATTTCAGCTCTTGTTTATAACACAGAAAGGGTGTTAAATTTATGATGAAACAGCGTATATAGCGGACCCTCTCGATTTTATTCGGCTTTGCATGCATACTTGAAATAAAATGGGTGTCAAAAACATTCATCGTTTGCTGTTAATTATCAACGAGGGAATTATGTATAATTATATGAAATGTTATTTACCTTAAATTATCAATTTATTAAAGATTCTTGAAAATCACGGTCGGTGTTACGCGGGTCATTTCGTATTTTGACATTAGGGCATCATGTTCAACTATTCAAAATCAGATTTCTTTTCACTGGGACGATGACGGCTTTGATTTAGACAGGCAGACAGATAGTTTATTCAGACTTATACAACAGTACATCGTCTTCAACTCAAATATATAAATTATTTTTAGACGAATTATTAGGTGATTACACATATAGCAGTGATGATTCTGAGAATGTTGCCATGTTTCTTATCCGTGTAATCTAGAGTCCGTGGTTTGAGCATTTTTATCGCGGTGTTCAATAAAAGATATCTCAATAATCTTGTTTATTGAGAGATCTGTGGTTTTATTGCCCCTGTGTTCAGCACAAACCAATTGTCTCGTTATGATCAGATACTGTGCCGACCAATACTGAATAACACTATGGTGTCATACGCCACAGCAGGGACCTATACTTGTGATCATGGAGTCTAAGTGCAAGACTTAAAAAAGTATGTTGTTTCGCTTGCGGTTGTTAAAGCCAAAACGGGGCTCCCAGCTGGCACAGCTGCTGATATTCAGATCTGAATACTTAAACTTATTGAGACCTTATTCTTAACCGTTGCGCGTTTTACGATATCGGATTTTAGGCGGGAATAAAACTCAGTGAAACTAGTCAATTTCATACACAACATTAAGCATATTAACAGTTATTGAAATTAACAATATCAGCGACATCTTTTTAAAGACTAAACACCTTTTCAAGTATCGAATTTAACATGTCAATAAAATATATTAATACCAAAAAAGGTTTCATTTAATATTGTTCACATTAAACCTTTAAATGAAAGTGTCGCTTTAACTATTTTCCGTGTCTTATTAAGCCGCGAATCGTTTGCTAAAAACAGTTAACAAAAAGGGCTACACGTTCTAATTCTTAATGAAATACAAAAATAAGTATAACATAATTAATAACGTCCATAAACACACACAGCAAGATCAAAGTCTTAATGGAAAACTAATATGACATTCCACGTAAATTATTATTTTCGTCTAAATCGAATACTATATATAGAGAAACAATGTATTTATAACCGACCAATGAGATAACATTATGCAACTTTCAATTTACACAGTGCTATATGGCAACAATATGGAATTTGAACAGTGGTAGTGTTTTAAGGTCTGGACTATCATTACTTGTAAGTTTGTATAAACATTTTTCTAATGCAATTAGTAAAATAATGTTTATATTTTATGTTTAATAATTTATTGCATGATTATTCTGTGCTGTTATATGAATTTGATGCCGTTAAAGCTTCCGACATGAATTCATGTCGGAACGATGCTATTGCAAAATAACGTTAAACGATATGAGGTCGATGTAAATCGACCTCATATTTATAGGAGTAGACCTGACCATGCCGCATGATTGCGCGATGCTGCTTTTTATACCGCGCTGCCTTTGTACTTATGATTGTTATCAGTAAAAATAGCGACATCATACTCCCGCACCAGATGTGCCTAAATGTGCATGCCATTGTCATTTAAATTCTAAAATAATTATACAATATACAACGAACATTCGTCTGTTAGTATTTTATTTAAGTCTCAAATAAAATGTATCGCACAGTGAAAACTGGTATCCGGACTTTCGTTCCCACAGAATCGTTCCTACGCTAATGTTCACAAGGCGAATATTCGTACCAACATTGTATTTACAACCCGGACATTCGTTCAAACGTTATATTGACAACCCGGACGATCGTTTTTACATTTGTTCCAACAGTTAGATGCGAAACCCAACTTAACAGTATACGCCAATCAATGTTTAACACATACAATCATCTGAGTGTAGGACATTAGCCCTCTCGGACATTAGCCCCTAGGACAAAAGCCCCTATGACAAAAGCCCTATAGGACATTAGCCCCCTAGGACATTTGCCCCTTTGGACAAAAGCCCCTTAGGACGTCTTTTGTTGTGATGTTGTGAAAGTAAAAATGTATAATGATGACTAATAATTAGTATCTAATTTAAATGAAGTTCAATTAAAAGGTGTATACAATTGTCAAGCATATGGAATTTGTTTTTTGTGTATCCTTCCCGTACATATTTTAATTGTTTTCGTCAAATGGTTTTGATGTTGTTTTTAAATACATCAACATCAACAATTGTATTATAAACCCAAACACACGAAAAGCAATAAAAAACATTTAAATAAAAAACTCTTTTAACAGCATGAACACCAAGAACACCACAATCAACTATAATATTACACAATCACCATGATCGCATTTATTGCTACAACTTCTGCTGATATTCTAGCTGCAACTACCATATTATTTTACTTGAATAACAATCAATAATACATTAAAAAAGCACAAATGTTACTACAAAACTTAACTTTTTGTATTGACTTCGTTTCATTCACATGCGCGTGTTCAAAGACTTTCCCCACCTGTAGTCGCATAGTGTAAGTACAAATATTGTGTCCATGTTCTCCTAAATAATAAACTTACTACACTGCAAATGTTTGAACAAATATAGTAATACAGTGTCAATTCCTATGTACTTAAGTTTTAATTGAAGATATTTTAATTTTTACAAAGATGACATTTAATTTTGATTTAGTCTCCATCTGTTTGTGGCGTGGATGGTGTGTGTGGGGGACTGGTGTACACTGGGAAAAACACGTGCCCAGTATGTAATAACCATACTTTAAACTTGCTTAATAGGTTTAAAAGCTGTGTAAATAGGCTTTAAATGTTGTATGTTTGCACTTATGTACTACACTTGCTAAATGGGCTGAAAAGGCTTTAAAATAGGCTAAATAGACTTGTTATGATGTATTTTTCAACATATGTACTAAACTTTCTAAATAAGCAGAAAAGATTGATAAATAAGCATTTCAATAGGCTAACTAGGATGTATGTTTGAACCTATATACTAAACATGATAAATAGTCTGAAAGACTGTTTAATAGGCTAAATAGGTTGTACGTTTCAACCTATGTACAACGCGTGGTAAATAGGCTGCAATGGATGTACACTAAGCCAGAATCTATTTACTGAACTTACTAAATATGCTCAATAACGATTAATATATAGGCCACTCATGCTGTATGAGAAAACCTTTGTACTAAACTTGCTATAGTCTAAACAGATTGAAAAGGTCATTAAATATACTTAATATGATGCATTAACCATTGTACTTAACTTGCTAAATACTAGTAGGCTAAACGGCTAAAAAAGGCTAATACATATCCAAAATGGGATGCATGTATGAAACTGTGTACTTAACTTAAAAAATAGGATAATAAGCCTGAGAAGGCTGTTAAATAAGCTAAATAGGCTCAATATGATATATGTTTTAACATATGTACTTAATTTGCTTAAAAAGCTAAATAGGCTGTTCAATAGGCAAATAATGCTAAATATGATGAATGTGTCTATATATGTACAAAACCTGCTAAATAAGCTAAATACGCTATTAAATAGGATGTATGTGTCTACGTATGTATGAAACTTGCTAAATACGCTAAATAGCCTGTTAAATGGGCTAAATTGAATGTGTGCGTCTAAGTTTGTACTAAGCTTGCTAAATTGGCTGTTAAATAGGCTAAATATTCTAATTAGGATGTATGAGTCTACATTCATGTATGTTCTAAACTTGCTAAATAGGCTAAATAGGATTTATGTGTCAACTTATGAACTAACTTTGCTAAATATGATAAAAAGGCTGTTAAATAGGCTAAAAAGGATGCATGTGCATATGTACTTTACTTGCTGAAAAGGCTGAATAGGCTGTTAAATAGGCTAAAAAAGATAAATATGTCTACGTATGTACTAAACTTGCTAAATAGGCTCAATAACCTGTTAAATGGGCTTAATTGGATGTATGCGTCTACATATGTACTAAGCTTTCTGAATTGGCTGTTAAATAGGCTGAATATGCTATGTAGGATGTATGAGTCAATAAGGATTTATGTGTCTACATAATTTCTAAATAGGCTGTAAAATTGGCTAAATAGGATGTTTATGTCTACCTATGTACTAAACTTGCTAAATAGGCTAAATAGGCTGTTAAATAGGCTAAATATGATGTATGTTTTAACCTTTGTACTTAACTTTCTAAATGGGCCGAAAAGGCTGTTAAATAGTCTAAATGGGTTTAAATATGATGTTAAATAAGATAAATATGCTAAAAAGGATGTATATCTACGTATGTACTTCACTTGCTAAAAAGACTGTTAAATAGGCTAAAAAGGATGTATTTTGATTCTTTGTACTCAACTTTCTAAATAGGCTGAACAGGCTGTTAAATAGGCTAAATAGGATGAATGTGTCTACGTATGTACTTTACTTGCTAAACATGCTGTTAAAAGGCTAAATAGGCTTTATACGATGTAAGTGTCTACGTATGTACTAATCTTGCTAAAAAGGCTGTCAAAAAGGATGTATGTGTCTACGTATTTACTAAAATTGCTAAATAGGCTGTTAAATAGGCTACATAGGATGTATGTGTCTACGTATGTACTTAACTTGCTAAATAGGCTGTTAAATAGGATGTATGTGTCTACGTATTTACTAAAATTGCTAAAAAAGGCTAAATAGGATGTATTTTTTTAACCTTTGTACTTACTTTCTAGATAGGCTAAATAGGCTAAAATGGCTATTAAATAGGCTAAAAAAGATGTATGTTTAAACCTTTGTACTAAACTTTCTAAATAGGCTGAAAAGGCTTTTAAATAGACTAAAAAGGCTAAATAGGATGTTGAAAAGGCTAGCTAAATAGGCTAAGAAGGATGTTTATGTGTACGTGTGTACTTAACTTGCTAAATAGGCTAAATAAGCTGTTAAATACTAAATAAGATGCATTTTTAACCTTTGTACTAAACTTTCTAAAATGGCTGAAAGGCTGTTAAATAGGCTTAATAGGATGTATTTTTTAATCTTTGTTCTAAACTTTCTGAATAGGCTGAAAATGCTGTTAAATAGACTAAATAGGCTAAATAGGATGTTTAATAAGCTAAACATGATGTATATGTCTACGTATGTACTAAACTTGTAAATAGGCTAAAAAGGCTAGGCTGAATAGGATGTATTTTTGAAAACCTTTGTACTAAACTTTCTAAATAGGATGAAAAGGCTGTTTAATAAGCTAAATATTTTAACTAGGATGTATGTTTGAACCGTAGTACTAAATAGGCTAAATATGCTAAAAAGGCTGTCTAATAGGCTTAATAGAATATATGTTTCAACCTTTGTACTAAAAAGGCTAAATAGGCTTATAGGCTGAAAAGGCGGTTTAATAGGCTAAATAGGATGTACTGAGTATGTTTCAACCTATGTACTAAATAGGTTGAAAAGGCTGTTCAATAGGCTAAATAGGATATTATGTTCAACATATGTACTAAATAGGCTGAAAAGGCTTTTAAATATGCTAAATAGGATGTGTGTTTCAACCTATGGGCTAAATAGGCTAAACAGGATGTATATTTCTACCTATGAACTAAACTTGCCAAATATGCTAAATAAGCTGTTTAATATGCTAAATAGGATGTAATTTTTAACCTTCGTTCTAAACTTTCGAATTTGGCTAATTAGGCTGAAAAAGCTGTAAAATAAGCCAAATAGGCTTAATATGATGTATTTTTGGACCTATGTACTAAGGCTAAATAGGCTGATAAGGCTGTTAAAAAGGCTAAATGGGATGTATATTAAGACCTATGTACTGCATAGGCTAAATATGCTTATATGTTGAAAATTCTGTAAAAAAGGCTGAATAGGATGTATTTTTCAACCTATGTTCTAAATAAGCTAAATTGGTTGAAAAGGCTGTTAAATATGCTAAATAGGATGTTGATTGTTTCAACCTATGTACTAAATAGGCTAAAAAGGCTGAAAAGGCTGTTAAATAGAATTAATAGGATTTATTTTTCAACCTATGTACTTAACATGCTAAATAGGCTGAAAATGCTGTTAAATAGGCTAAATAGACTAAATAGAATGTATATTTCAACCTATACTTAATAGGCTTAATAGGCTGAAAAGGCTGTTAAATAGGCTAAATAGGGTGTATATTTCAATCTATGTACTAAATAGGCTGAAAAGGCTGTTAAATAGGATTGATAGAGTGTATGTTGCAACCTATGTACTAAATACATGTGTAGGCTAAATAGGTTGAAAATGCTGTTAAATAGGCTAAATTGAATTTGTGGTTCAACCTATTTACTAAATAGGTTAAATAGGCTGAAAAGGCTGTTAAATAGGCTAAATAGAATGTATGTTTCAACCTATGTACTAAATAGGCTGAAAAGGCTGTTAAATAGGCTAAATAGGGTGTATATTTCAACCTATGTACTACATGTATATAGGCTAAATAGGCTGAAAAGGCAGTAAAATAGGCTAAATAGGCTAAACAATGTACTTATAGGCTGAAAAGACTGTTAAATAGGCTCAATAAAACGTATTTTTCAACCTATGTACTAAATCGGCTAAATAGGCTGAAAATGCTGTTAAATAGGCTAAATAGGATGTATTTTTCAACCTATGTACTAAATAAGCTAAATAGACTGAAAAGGCTGTTAAATAGGCTAAAAAGGATGTATGTTTCAACTTATGTACTAAATAGGCTAAATAGGCTGAAAATGCTGTTAAATAGGCTAAATATGCTAAAAGGATGTATGTTTCAACCTATTTATTAAATAGGCTAAATACGCTAAAATACGCTAAAAAGGCTGAAGAGGCTGTAAAATTGGCTAAATAGGCTAAATCGGATGTATGTTTCAACCTATGTACTAAATAGGCTAAATATGCTGACAATGCTGTTAAATAGGCTAAATATGCTGTATTTTTCAACCTATGTACTAAATAAGCTAAATAGGCTGAAAAAGTTGTTAAATAGGCTAACTAGGATGTTGTTTGTTTCAACCTATGTACTAAATAGGCTAAATAGGCTGAAAAGGATGTTAAATAGGCTAAAAAGGCATGTGCTAAATAGTCTGAAAAGGCTGTTATATAGGCTAAATAGGCTAAATACAGTGTTTATTTCAACATATGTACTTTCTAAATTGGATGTTAAATATGCTAAAAAGGCTAAATAGGATGTACGATTCAACTACTGTTCTAAATAGGCTAAATAGGCTGAAAATGCTGTTAAATAGGCTAAATTGGCTAATTAGGATATGTGTTTCAACCTTTTTACTAAATAAATTAACAGGTGTTGGTCTTCGCAAGTTATTATTAATTATTAAAAGGTCCTCCCATTCGGATATTTTTCGATAAAAGCTAACAAGTTTACATACGAGCAACAATAGACCCCCTCCTACTATGTTGGCTGAAGTAATGACCGAATGACTTGTATAAATACCATACACGAACTAAATTCAGAGTTTTGTTAATGCGGGGTTTTGAAACACACAACAAAGAAGAAGTGATGTTTACGGTTTACATAACAAAATATTTAATGTAAGTTATATAATTTTTGCTTTATTAGTAATATAAATCTGAACTTAAAAATACGCAATATAAATGCCGGTTTATTCTCATAATTTGTGATCGATAATTATTAATATAAAAATGTCTCGAACAAAACTCGGATTTGATACAAATGCCAACAAAGTATAAAATATGATCAAAAGCAAGTAAACTAATTTATATCAGTGTTTAAAAATGTAATGTTTTCAATCTAATTGTTATAATTTTTGTATAACTGATTATTGTGCTTTCTGATAGTTATTTATTTCGGATTTTCGTTAAAAATGCCTCCACTATTGAACGTGCACTTGCGAGAAATAGTGCTTTAACATCAACGATGCAAGTAGGTATGTTCACATTATATTATTTAATAATCTTTTGAATCAATAACTACCCAATGTTGTATTAATAATGATATAGAGAATACATTGTTGGTGCCAAGATGGAGACAGTTTATCCGGCGAGGGTTAGGAAAACAAAATAGGGCGAGCTTTAGCGAGCCCTATTTTCTTCTTTTTTTGCCGAACCGGATAACATTTCTCCATCTTTGCATCAATCATGTATTCGATTTATCCTGCTTCATTTTTAATAACGTCCTTAACACATCTTATCAAAGAAACGTGATTTATTGACATAACAAAATTATTATTCAAGTCAATCCTCAAACATCTACACAACATTCCTGACGACCGAATAACTACCGATAGTGTCCCGTACAAAATAGTTCCACATAAAACTGTTCCTTTAAATAATGTCCTATTAAACATATAAGAAGAAATAAAAATGAATCGAGAATATGATATATTTTTTGCTAGAAATGCAAGAAAATGCAACATCAAAATAAAACTCTTTCTTTTTCAAGTTCAATGTCGTTGACTGAAACGAGTGTATGTGAAAACGGATGAACAGTTAAATATCACACTTTAAGATGAATTATGTATTAACTGAGAAAGTGTGAATATTAACATTTGCGCTTGCAAATAAGGATAAGGATTTGCATTCAAATATATTATTAGTTTGTTCGATTTAATGATATTTCATTGAACAATAAAATCAATTGCAGACGACCAAAAATAAGTGTGTATTAGTGGAGTGAACCTTTCCATCTATATCAAGAAACGCCGTATGTTAAAGGTTGTGAGAAAATACATTTAAAGCCAAAATTGATTGTTCCATTGCCATATGTTTGCTTGAATTTAATACACATTTATTACATAGCTCCTATTTTGTTTTAATAAGACATTTCATAACAATTTCGCATGTATATTTTGTTAAGATCAAATATTAGAATATGTTCATCGGTGCGTAAGAATACAAAGTAACGATTGCCGGAGATCAACTAGTTTATTCGACCCTGCTTTATTAGGTCAATGTTTAAAGGCAGGATAAATGTTATATATAGCTATTAACTAGGCATGTGTACATTTATTCATTGTACACGTTTTTAAAAATTCCAATGTTTATATGTATAAACTGAATAAAGAACACCTTTTTTTCTTTTACATGTAGCCATATTATCTATCTAAGGTTCCTGTCACTTGCATCTCTTTTAATCCATTTTAATATACGATGTTGTTAATGCAGCTTCATTAAAGTAGAATAATTTTCAGCGACTATACTATTCGTTGCAGAAATTCGTACTGAATACCTATGGCTTTGAGTTAAAAGGAGTTTAGCAGGAACACGTGATATTCTTACGTGAGCAATATTAAATATCTCTATGTATAATATACCTATATACTCACGTGGACTTAGTGAGCAAAGACAAGAACATGGCGTCGGAAGAAAGCAACACAACAGCAAACATATCTGACAATCGCAGCATTTCTTTCCCAATAGAAGAACTCTATATGGAACATCACAGCATTATCATGAGATGTTTGTCAGTGATTATCTGGTTGGTTTTACTAACATCCTGCATATTAGCAATGACGGTCATAAGCAGAACTCGAACGCTGCACAAATCTACCACGTACCTTGTAACGGCTCTACTCGTATTCGACTGTATGTTTGTGACATTTTCAACGGTTCGGAAATTTTTACAGGAGCCTTTTCTGAACAACAGTTTATCCGTGTTGACTATGGCCTTTCTGCAACTTGCGTATACGACTATTAGAATGATTTCCGTCGAAAAATGTCTTTTATTTACTAAGCCGATGATTTGCATGCGTCTTTATTCTAAAAGATTCATAATGAAGGTCACGGCTAGTGTTTGGCTTTTAGAAATTGGCATATTCGTAAGTGTCCGTTATGCATTCGCTATCAATCAATATCTGTGTTTTCGAAAGCGCAAGTATGTACAAATATAGTAACTATTTACTACAGCATACTAGTTATGTTTATACTTGCAACGTCTATGTCTAGCTACTGGATGATAGTCGTCGTTGTTCGTCAGAAAAACAGTCGCAAAGATGAGCGCGTTATGTCCTTTAGATCAGCTGTCAATCTTTAAAAAGGATACACAAACACCGTACTTGTTCTTGTGTTCTGGATTCTGATCCTGGTGACCTCTCTGGCTTACGTTATTATGCTAGCTTCATGGCGTTATATGGACCTTAACTCCGCCTGCAGTGCTCCAGCTAGGATTTGAAAAGGGCAGGGGCGAATTTTGTCAAAAGGGCGATTTCGACGCGCAGTATTTTGTCAAAAGACCACTTTTGAGCGCGCGGTCGTTTCAGGAATGCTTCCTGTTGTATGTTCATTTATATGTTATTAATAATTGTTAGAATATATTATGTTCATTATTATTAAACCATTATTTAACCATTCAAATATAATGTCTTCAATGAGGAATAAATTAAATACAATGTAATAAGAGATTACTTAATTATCATTTGTACAAAACAAATGTTAAAAAGCACCACAAAATATTTATTTTTTAAGGGCAGAGGGGGCCCATGGAAGGGCAGGGCGGATGTTCGGACGGGCAGGGCGAGGTGCCCTTCAATTTAGGCCTAGCTGGATCACTGCGCCTGGCTCTCTCTTGACGCGGTCTCGACTGTTATCTGCCTCTTGGACCCATTTCTGTACGTGCTGTGGTTCAAAGAATGCAAACTCTAGTTGCTGAAGATATTCTCCTGTTTAGGTCTGCCACTGAAGGATAAAGCAGAATTACTACACTATGACATGTTCAACATAGTCCCTTATGAATCTAAGGCACCGAACAGAAGGATGGTGCGTAGTTTTAGAGAAAAACGGGGAGTGGATATGAACAATAAAAGTGGCAATAACAATGGTGCATTTTACGAGGAGACAGTGCGTTGAAGTCATTAATACAAAGAACAAGTACACTATCTGAAAACATACATGTCTTAATTTACATTGATCATACGTATCAAGGAACAATGTGAAATGATATTATTATCTTGTTATGTCTATAGTTTGACAGCTTTGATCTGATTCTTGTCAACTCATCCGATTTAAATTATAGTTAGACATTTGGAGACTTTTGTAACGCAGCTCTTTTCAAATTAGATATCTCAGTTGTTAGTAAAGATTTTGATTTAAAAAATTTAATGTAATCATTTGACTGCATTCTAAGCAAGCCCATAATAAAATTATTCATCAGTTAGGAGTTCACGCTTAAGCACATTGAGTTTTTTTCTCATTTATTAAATGTATTGTTTCATCTTTTTGCACTTGAAATTGTGAAACGCAATGTTATTCTAAATTTATTTCAATGCTATCGTTGAAGTTGGGCTCTTACACCAGGAACACATAAAATCAATTTAAAAAATATACAACTCATATGAATGTTCTCACAAATAAAATATTTTTTCAGTAAGATAAAAGTCATGTTATTTAAGACGAACTGACCCTTTCTAGCATGAATTGAACTAATATTATGCATTTAAAAGGAATAACACGTGGACGCAAAAATAAAAGTTTTATTATCATAATTGTAATCGATGCATCAAAAAATATAAACACATAAACATGGTAACTATAATGTAAAAGAAGGCTAAACATATGCCCCGAACATTTCTATATGTCTGGTATATATATATATATATATATATATATATATATATATATATATATATATATATATATATATATATATATATATATATATATATATATATATATATATATATGTAATGTATGATACGTCATTTATTACATTTTCGTTAACCTATGTGTAATTACGACATTATTTTGACTTCACGTTATTCTGACTATTTTTTTCTTATAACTTAATGATATATTTGTTACATCCGTAATCATTTATAGAATTGTGGTTTTTCTTCTTAACAATGAAAAGAACTTAACTATGTATATACTTTCCTTATGTAAATGGTTTCACGGGAAAAATCATTATTTTGTATCTATGTAAGTACATCAAAGACGCTATTCCTATTAGAAATGCTATAATTAATAATATTGTTTAATTTATTTCATTACCGCGTCGATAAGACCCACTTGTTCCTGCCATTGAATGTGCTTATTTGTATTTATATTAATGAATTACTGTTGTATGTTGCATATTGTCATGAAGCTATCCACCTATTTACGTGACATAAAATGATCCACCTATTTACGTGACATAAAATAATGTGCATATTTAAGTATGAAAACAATGCACGTGTCGGAATGTCGTGGTTTTGGTTTTACAATTTAAAAGATAATGATGTCATGTGTTGCTGTTTTGCTGTTTAGTTAAACAATATATTACAATATATTATTTAAATATTTACTTTTGATTGATTTGAACCGTAAAACAATTCTTTATTATGAATAAAATCCCACTCAAGCTATATTTTAATGATATACACAAACAAACAGAACCATCAAACATGTAACATAACTATTTCAATGAAACCCTTAAGCACCTTGTTACAATAATTATTATTTTTTTATTCAATATAAAACATACAATGTATACATGTTTATGATCATAAAACAAAGTGATACCATGTAGCAGCAATAATGTTCAAACATGTTATATACAATATGCTAATATACACTTTTTTGATCTTGTGGTTTCCTTTTGATTAAAAAAAGGTTAATATGTATGGTGGTTTGTGATAGGTGGGGTTTTGTAAAAGAAAGAATACTGGACTTGTTTTGAAAGTTTGATGTGTTTTCATTTTTGTTCAAACATATGAAGTGTATCATTGTTTAGGGCTATTTCTTTTTCAATTTGAATTTTCAGTTTTAAATAATTGATAAAACAATTAATTGTTGGTATTTGTTTTCTGTATTCACACAATTAGTCGCGCCGTGCAGCTGATAACCCAGGTGCGAGGAGCGTCATTGAACGGTCGGTGTTTTGAAGCAAACACATGAGTTATTCAGTTGACAAATGGGAGCCCCATTACAGTCACTGCATGTCTCCATCATGCCATTCTCTGGTTGACATACGCCATTCTAAATTACTTACATTTCGTGCAGGGTAGATAGTTTATTGGTGTTATTTTGTCCTCAACAGCGTCAATGAAATAAGACTATTTGCGTACAATAAACTTTGCATGACGTAAAAATTGCTACATACGTTACATAAAAAAGCGCGTGTGCATATTAGTATTCTCATACAAACGCCTGCAATACTCAGGGTAAAGAACTGCTGCGTAAGTGCTGTTGGTCCGTCCACCACCGCTACCAGCATCCACAGGGTGTCCACGTCGCTTCGCCCGTAATTCTTCTTTACATAGGTAAACCAGTGTGTACGTGACAACGTTGGTGACTAATATCCATCTAATTTTTTATTAATTTAGTAATAAGTGTGTTTTTTTACACTATAAATACTTGATTAACAATGTGACTGTTTTCCCTCATCATTTAAACTGAAATATTTGCTTAACCGGAAATGTGTGTCAGGAGTTTGAAATTGTCCTGCCGACCTGTCTTGAAACGCCACAGGAAATAATCACTAACGTGTGTGTTCTCATTCTGTCCCCTCAGAATCATTTGGCGCACATTGTGTTCAGTTACGAATAGACAGTTATTCTCCAAGCATTTAGTTGTTAGCAAGAAACAAACAAGAGGGCCTGACAGGCCCAAAGTCGCTCACCTGAGATTCAAAGGAACTGACCTGTTCTGCGCAGCCCAAGATGTCTTTAGAACAAATGTTCTAACCAACTTTCATGAATAGTGAACACCCTGGTGGCCACGTTTTTCAACAGACCGGATACATTTTCGTACCTATCTAAAATATCATTAAAACAAATATTCTGACCAAGTTCCATGGAGATTGGACAATAAATGTGATATAAAGAGTGTAAACAGGCCCCGTTCCCTGGTGGCCATATCTTTCAACCAACTGGAAAAAAATGAACTGGTCAAAGATAATATTGGGACGATTCTTGTGACCAAGCTTCATACAGATCAGACAATAAATGCGGCCCCTAGAGTGTTAACAAGGTTTTACTATAGCCATTGAAGGCAAAATTCAACGCCCCCTGGTGCCCATGTTTTTAAACAAACCGGAACTATTTGTCAACTCATCTAAGATATCATTGGGACAAATCTTTTGACCAAGTTTCATGATGATCGGACAATAAATATGGCCTCTAGAATGCAAACAATGTTTTAATAAAGCCATATCATGAAAAATGCCCCTTGTCCAGGTGGCAATTTTTTTCAACCAACCCAAACCATTTTCAAACTCGTCTAAGATATAATTAGGATAAATCTTCTGACCAAGTTTCATGAAGATCGAACAATAAATGAGGGCTCTAGAGTGTAAACAAGGTTTTACAAAAGCCATATATAGCCATATAAGGAGAAATGTCCCGCCCCCTGGTGGCCATGTTTTTCAAGCAACTGAAACCATGTTTAAACTTGTTCAAGATACCATTGGGGCAAATTTTCTGACTAAGTTTCATGATGATCGGACAATAAATGTGGCCTCTAAAGTGTTAACAAGGTTTTACTATAGCCATATTCGGATAAATGCCCCTCCCCCTGGCGGCCATGTCTTTCAATCAACTGGCATCATTTTCAAATTCGTCCAAGACATTATTTGGATAAAACTTGTGACCAAGTTTCTTAAGGATTGGACAATAAATGTGGCCTCTAGAGGGTTAACAAGGTTTTACTATCGCCGTATATAGCCATATACGGAAAAATGCCCCGCCCATTGGCAGCCATTTTTTTTTCAAGCAAACGTAAGCATTTTCGAACTCATCCAAGATGTCATTGAGACCAAACTTCTCTGACCAAATTTCATGAATATTGGACAATAAATGTGGCCTCTGGAGTATTAACAAGATTTTTATAAAGGAAAAATGACCCGCCCCCTGGCGGCCATGTTTTTCAACCAACAGGCATAATTTTTTTAATCTTCCAAGATATTATTGAGATGAATCTTCTTACCAAGTTTAATGCTGATCGGACAATAAATGTGGCCTCTAGAGTGTTAACAAGATTTTAGTATAGCCAATTGACTCGTATGTTTGCATCACGAAAACGCCCTATTCATGACACTTTACTTACAGATTGGTGTTATCTATCACAGTTGTTGAGAATATACCATAAATGATAAACACGTCTGTAAAAATTTTACCAATTCGCAAATTTTCGTTTTAGTTAGGATATTTGTGAGGAAACAGTAATACTGAACATTTACCATTGTCTAATAAAGCCATTATATTCATCTTTTGACGATTTATAAAAACCTGAAAATTATAAAGCGTTTCAACGCGAAACGATTTAATAATTTGGAAAGTTCTGTTGTTGTCGTTTAATTTTGTGAAACTGCAAAGATTGCTTATATAAAGTATAAAAAAACGTCAACCATACATACTTGGCAGGATGGCCGAGCGGTCTAATTGTTTTTTTCTCGAGGACTACGAAGGTCACTGGTTCGAGCCCTGCTGCGGGCTATTTTTTTCCTTTTTTAAATTTTATTCTTGATTTTTTACTGGAGCTTTTCAGATGGTTACATTTATCAATATAAAGCATTTAATGACAAACTTCAAAACATGCCAAAATCTGTGAAAAGGCCCCTTTAAATGCAAAGTGAGACAATCGTTATTATTGTAGACAACATTGGCATATGTTTGCATCTCGAGTACGCCAATTTATGACACATCTTGTTTGATGTTAATAATTTCACTAATTGATAATTGATGTGTTAGTAAACATTGAAAAAAAATAACTTTTGCCGTTTATGTCCACGTCATTTTTATATTAATTGTTCCACAATCTTGAATGAACATGAACTACTCATTAAAGCGAGATTATTCGATTTGTATATGTGTTAAATTGTAATATATTGATAAATATATATTCCAATAACACAGAAAGACATGACAAAGTATACACTGAAGACGAATTTCATAAAATGCAGCAAAGACAAATAAGCGCCCCGAGTCGATTGTGACGAAGATATTTTGTACATATTTTCCTACAATAACCGAAGCATATTCGTCTTTTTATTAGGATCAGAGTTAGTGTTCGTGTGTCGTATGAATAGATATCGTTGCAGGAAATTAAAATGATCCGTAAAACTTAATTTAGATTCACATCGTACATGCATGTTGTAGGTCTACATGCTGGCGAATTCGCCTGTTCAGACATTTTCGATTTCAGAATTTAATATCTGGCTTATTTCGCATTTTCGACACATGCTGTTCTTAACTTGTATTTCAATTTATATTGCTATATATGAAAAATAAGTTTTTACACATTTTACAGTAATTCGTAAGTATTTGACAAAATCGTATAATCTCGCTTAAGGTTCATGTAGAGGCTTCAGTTTGAAAAATGTGGGACCCCTAGCATTGAACTCAAATTTGACTAAACGAAGAGTGCCACATTGAAAATGTTTACATATTTGCATAAAAATGGTGGTTTTCCTTCTGCTACCAATTTTGTGCAGCAAAATCTCATACCATCGACAAAATCAATCAAAATACAAAGCGATTTGAACACAAAAATAGACATTATTTTCAAAAATCTGAATGATTTTTATGCAACGTATTTCGGCGGAAAGTTATATAACTAGTTAATTATATCGACATCGATGACGGCAAGTTACGCTTAAATAGTATTTTTTTTTACATATCTAGAAATATCAAAACTCGAACACATGTCATTTCATGACGATGGGGGCAGCCATTTTTAGATTCATAAAATTGAAAGAAACATGCTTAAAACTCACTCATCGCCTAATTGACATTCCAAACGGTTGACGATGACAAATGCATTGGATTGTAATCTTTCCGTTGATATGTGCAAACTGCATGATCAGACCTCATAAACACTCCAAAAAAATAACTTTGTAAGAAGCATTTCGACAATGTTTACAATTGTTGTCGAATCACATGTACTTGTATTATTGCGCACAAAATAGTACGCTTACAGACTGACAGAAAGATCGATACGAAACTCCGTTCAATGCATCACGGTATACTATTTTATAGATAATATATAATAATAATTCGCTTCAACAACCTAAATATAAAAATAATTCTTTTGAACGAAGTTTTTAATAACGAAAGTAAAAACAACAGAGTCGGATGGATATTATGTGAGATGCACGTCGGCTCCATAAAAACATACAAATACACTAAAAAAAGACGTGTGGGGGAATATTTTCAGCTGGAAAATATTTGAAATGGGGTACGTGATTATATCTCTGTGTTATCATTTCTGTTATTAAACGCGATCTCTTCCTGATTAATGTTAACAGTTGTTTTACTAGTCGCGACCAACTGTCAAAATAATGATGTGTTTTCTCAGGTATTTGTATACACATACCAGGTTTTCTTACTACTTCACGTGATTTCGACCGATTTGTAATGCACGTTTTTTCTACGGAGCACAGCGAGTGCCACGCTTTCAAAATGGGTAGAAGGAATCGATATTCAAATGTATAAAAAGATTCGGTTTGCCAAAAGGAACACATTATTCACAACGGTACAAGGACAGTAGTTGTTCAATAGGAAGAAATAAAAAACCATGATACCTAGCTGTGTATTTCTATTTAAAACTATGATTTATAGAGTCGTCTGCACAAAACTCATCAAATATTGTTATTGATGAGCAATATCTCCTTTAATCACAATGATTTCTACACAGGCAAACCTATTTCTTTATATTTATTTACAATTTTATATGTCGTCTGCAATTTCTTTCAATTTGAGATGGTTTAAAATTTTCCATTTGGTAATAGCAAAATTGTTAAGTCCTTGAAATAGAACGGTGACTCTTATTATCAACCATACCTAGATTTTTAGAAAGTAGTTCAGTTTACTTATTTTTAGAATTTTGTGTAGTAAAATTATCCAAAAAATGCAGTTGAATAATAACTCATTTGTTGTTTTCTGACAATTTGCTGTGAAATGTTGCTAACTTGACCTTGTATATGTAAATAGCTTTGTATTTATTCAACTTACGGTAGTGCATATCCTTCCTTACTTTAGATTGAGATTTTGTAAATTAGTGTACAAATGTATTGGTTTTAAACAAAAATATGAATAAAGCAAAAAAATATTGAATGTCAAAAATGTGTTTATGTTATTCTATCCGTCTCTACCTTTAAAATGATTTATAGTTTGACCATAGTGTACCACATTGAATGAAGAAAATCCCAATCAAAGTTTTAATGAATTTTATCCCTCCCATGAAACCTTAAAGAGACACGTTCCCGTCGTAATATAATATTAGTACCACAAAGTTTCAGGGGCAGGTAATCCAGACTAACACGGCCTGTGGCTGTGATAAGTGCAGGTTGACTTCGGTATTAGCCCGGCGTCATGTGAAGAACCCGTATCTAATCGATACCAACGATCATTCTAATGTGTAATTCGGTTGTAATTCGGTGAAATGTGGAATTTGGTGAAAAGTGGAATTCGGTGTTTCCATGAACCGTCAAGATCGTCAAGGTCGAGTACGTTCAGGTAGAGGTCACAGATTATTACATTGGTGTTTGATGTTATTTTGGTTTTTAAATTCAAATTGAATGTTTTTCCCATAGAGCTACTTTGTTGCGTTTAAATAACTTGTGAATTGAAACTATAGCTCACAGCATCCATTGTAACGTCTAAGAGGAACCATTCTATACATAGATGGTGACGTAACTACGTAATTGTCAATTAGACCAGTGTGTACACAATGGAGAGGAACGGTATCTCAAGATGCTGAACGGACCAAAGGGATCCGGCACACAAAAATCGTATGTGATATATAATATATAGACCTATGGAACGGAGGGGGGAAGGACGTTTCGTGCCACTACCAGTTCGTGCCACTGATATTTGTGTAGGAGGGCATTGTAGTTGCAATAATCCAACTCCCAGCTATTGACCCTCCGATTTCTGGGAGTTGCAACTTGTTTCACGATTTATCACAGAAATTTTACCGCCTGGATTCCGGGCGCTGATTAATTGGTAAAATTAGCAACATTAACTATTTTCTGGCATGAATTAACACAAATTGATAGTCAATATATCTATAATGAGCAAATTAAGATAACTTACATGATATGGTGTGCTCGCAAAAGAAAGATTTTAATCAAAGTTTCAAACACGTCAACCGTAAATGTAAATGTCAACTTGTGGAACAGTTTTTATTAACCAAAAGAAAAATTAAAGGAACGCACGCGATGTGTTTACAACAACATTTACCAATAAACGGTTTACCTATGCTTTTCTCCGAACATACAATTTATGTTTTTAGAAAGATTATTTTCAAATATTAAATATTTGTTTTAAATGGACAGAAATTTTATATATAATTCGTTCAAATTTCAATTTATAGTTATGTTAATTGTATATGAATAGCGGTCAGACAAGAGACTTTTGGAAGAAACAAAAGGAACGACGACCCTTAGATCTGCCGTAAGGGAATTATAATACAACATCTACAGAAGCAACATGTATTAGCTCGAAAGCATACAATTGCTTTTAGCCATATACAAAATAGAAAATAACAAAAGTGTAATGCATGGATTGTAAGAATTATGATTTCCCCAGGCGATTTTAGCCCAGCGGGCTAAACTGCGTGCACTTGAAATTCTCACAAGCGCTTGCTGTCTGCATTCGGCAAATGTTCAATCAACACATGCACGCTCTTATCAGCGGTGTGTGCATAAGGGGCTTAGATAACACGTATGAACGATTTACGGGTCGTTCATGGGGATCAATTAAGGTGTTTGTCCCCTAATAATGGCCGATAATGATCTATTATTACCGGTACATGTGGAGTAAGAGCAATAAAAGATATGCTCAAATTGTGTGTTTGTTTTATTTTAATCAGTTTAAACTTATTTATTGTAGCTCGATTGCATCGAAAGCCGTATGCTTATATAAACGCTCTCGAGTCCGTTTCCTGGGACTAGAACCAGTACTTGGTGTCTTTTGGGGGAGATCAAAGGAACGCTCCCAGTGGGTTCGAACCCGTGACCTCCCGATCGCTAGGCGGACACCATATCCACTACGCCACAGCGATCTTTTAAATATTTTAATTGTTTACGACTATTGCAGAAAATAAAAAAGTATAAAGAACTTGCTTCAAAAATAAACCGTAACTGATGTGTGTTGCGGTTGTGCGTAATTTAAGTTATAAATACAATTAATTGGAATCAAACGTCTTATTTGATTGATCCCGGCCATTTAAAGTAACATTACTACTCAAAATCAAAGAACAGTTCATACAATTGTTCGTAAAATAAACTTAACCTATTAAAAATCAGTGTTCTGTATGGCAATTGCCGAGATTTCAACGCCAGATGTGGACTGGTAAAATAGATGTTTGTAGATGCAAAATGCTCGTTTTCATTATTGTTTTGCATATTTATTCATACGACACATGGACACTAAAATGTTGTTCGTGTGTCGTATGAATAGATATATTCGCGGGAATTAATTGTGGCCACAAATAAATAAACACGAGCATTTTGTATCTACAACACTCTATGTAATCATATCACATCTAGCGTTGAAATTTTGGATATTGCTATCAGGAACACTGATTGTTAAGGTGTTAACTTTATTTTACGAAATACTTAACGAAATTTTCGTAGATTTTTAGCGTAATAGAGACTTTAAAATTTGTTCACATTATTTTCTTAACGGCGACTATAGCTTAACAGTACCAATATTTAATATATTCAGATCCAATAGATATACAGTTTTCTTACATATTTACGAAATTCGCTATATACCTGCAACACATTTTCCTTTAGTCTTTGTGCATGACAGAATACAATCTAATAAACGACAAGTAGTTGGAAGCAAGATTTTCCATGGGTCACAGAATGTTTTTCAATATTTTTTTTTGCTTTCTGTTTATTTTTGTTGTTATTTAATATTATAATATAAGACTTGAATGAAATGAACTGAGGACAAATACATAAATATTAAAAGAAATGTGATTTGGTAGCTCCAAAGTAGTGTGGATTTTGATTTATAACATTTAGAAAGTATATAAAGAATTCGACACCAACCGCCTGCCGCAGTGCCTGACCAAAATTCCTGGGGAAATGCCAGTATAAATATATATTATTCGCTTGTTATTCTTGTCTGTTTATAATTACATTTTTATCAATTAAAATAAACAAATGAAAAATCTCTCAAAAACACATATCACACCAACACATTCGCATTTTGCACAGCACCTCGAACAACACTGACAAAGATCACACTCACATACAGAACAATTCTTTAAAACGCAACCTTCCCTACGCATAACACACTTTCACACATCTCTTTAGTCAACAAAGTATTTAATACAGATTAATTCGAGAATTGGGTCATTATCGGATATATTAAGTGAGACCGATTTGATCCCTCAAAGAAATGTGCTTGACAAAACTATAAATCAACATGGGCATGCATTTATCGAATTCTTAAATGATACAAGGTTCTGTGTCCTCAATGGAAGATTTGATACGAGCAAGGACAATTATACATCAGTGTCTCGCAAGGGACGAGCTGTGGTGGATTATTTGTGCATTCCGCAAGACAACTTTCACTTCTTTGAGACCTTTGAAGTAGTAACGGTACAGTCTATTGTTGACGCGCACGGACTTCACGGATTACTGGGCGAAAGGTCAAGGTTACCAGACCATAACATACTTATCACGGAATTTAACATACTGAGTGGTGAAAATGTAGGTCAAACTAACAACAAACATGAACGGATTAACGGTTCCCGTTATAATCTGCAACGGATTCCCGTGGACTTCATGAAGAGTGAGTTATCTCGTCTTGCGTTGTTAGATATAATCTCAAGTATTGAAAGGTGCAGAGAAACTCAAGATCAGGTGGATTTTATTTACGATAAGCTATGCTCATGTATCAGTACTGAAATGAATAACTCTGTTCCGAAATTCTGTGATTCAAAACACGTCAGAAAAAGATTTAAACACAAAAAGCCTTTTTGGAACGAACGCCTGTCAGCATTATGGAGTGATTTATGCGATAAAGAAAAACTATATACCAAGTGCAACGGGGTTCGTTCGGTTAAAATTGCGAAGAGAAGGGAGTACATAACAGCGAGAAATATTTTTGACAAGGAACTGAGAACAGCGGAACGGCAGTACCGGGAAGCAATCGCCCTCGACATTGAAGACATGTCAACAAACAACCCAAGAGACTTTTGGAATAAAATTAATAAACTTGGACCAAGGAAAAATAAAGACATTCCCATTGAAATAATAGACAGTTACGGGCGTGTATGTCGTGATGAAGGTTCGGTGTTCGAGCGCTGGAGATCGGATTTTGAGAACTTATACCAAACCACCGATAATAGTGAATTTGACGAAGAATTTTTCGATCGTAACAAAGCTCATAAACAGTTGCTGGAGCTAAATCTGGCAGATCCGCTATATATGCAAAATGAACAGTTAAACTGTAACATAACACTAGAAGAAATAACAAACATCGTAATGGCGGCAAAGTCAAGGTCAGCTTGCGGAATCGATCAGATACCCTACGATGTTCTGAAATTCCCTGAAATTATTGTTGTGCTACAGCAACTATTCCAATTGGTCATGGATACCAACATTATACCAACTATTTGGCGGAAATCTATAATATGTCCAATCTTAAAAGACTCGACCACTGACGCTCGTCTACCAATGAACTATAGAGGTGTAAGCTTATTGTCCTGTGTCAGTAAACTATACAGTTCACTTATTAACAAGAGGCTCACACATTATCTAGACGATAACGACATTCTTGCCGAAGAGCAAAACGGATTCAGAAGCGGCCGCTCATGCGAGGATCACGTTTTCACATTAGACAGTATTGTAAGGGACAATAACTCTGTATTCGCTGCATTTATAGATCTACGCAAATGTTTTGATTTTATCGACCGTGAGATGCTTTTGTACAAACTTTTGCTAAACGGAGTTGACGGAAAACTCTATAACTCTATAAAAAGTATATATAGCCAAACAGTATCGTGCGTGCGGGTTAATGGTCGTTTAACAGAGTGGTTCCAGTGTGACAAGGGCGTGAAACAGGGAGACAACTTATCGCCGACGCTCTTCTCTGTCTTCGTGAATGACCTAGTAGCGGAAATAAACAATCTTGACCTTGGGGTCAAGATCGATGAAAGCTCTGTATCCATGTTACTATACGCCGATGATATAGTCCTTATCGCCAACTCGGAGGCCGATCTTCAGATTATGCTTAACCAAATGCATGACTGGTGTAAACGATGGAGGGTACTCATTAATACAGAAAAATCTAAAGTCGTGCATTTTAGAAAGGGGCGCTCACAACGAACAGATACTGAATTCAAAATTGGATTAAATGTGCTGGAAATTGTAGACAAATATAAGTATCTGGGTGTAGTTATGCACGAAAAGCGTGATTATAGTTTTCATTGTGAAATGCTCGCAAAAAGTGCCGGGAGAGCTCTCGGGTCTATTATAAATAAAATCCATAATATGAAACAAGCTGGCTTTAAAACCTATGAAAAACTATACAATTCGTGTGTGATACCTATATCGGATTACTGTGCATCCATTTGGGGATTTAAACACTTTCAATCAGCAGAAAATGTTCACCACCGGGCAATACGGTACTTTTTAGGTGTACATAGATTTACGCCTATATTAGCGTTACTAGGTGAAATTGGGTGGTTACCGAGCATTTACCGTAGATGGCTTGCAATGATTAGGTTTTGGAATAGACTTGTAAAACTTGACGAATATAGATTAACCAAACGAGCATTTGAAAGGGATTACAGTTCATCAAATAACAATAACTGGTGTAGTGAATTTAAAACGGTCATGTCTAGTCTTAACCTTACGGATTATTATAACCGTAAACGCCCCATTCCAATGGATTTAGCTAAAGAAAGCATGACTCAGTTTTATTCAATAATTTGGTCTAGAGACTATGAACGTGTTTCAAAGTTAAGAACATATAGAACCTTCAAAACTGAATTTGTTTGTGAAGAATATCTGACACTGAACTTAAAAAGAAATGAACGCGCCTTATTTGCGCAATTCAGAACCGGCATTCTACCACTTAGGGTCGAAACCGGAAGGTATGTGGGTGAAGCCCCCGAGCAAAGACGGTGTAAGCTGTGTCACAGTGGACTGGTCGAAGATGAAACTCATTTTCTTGTTGAATGTGCTCTTTATGAAAACACAAGATCAGTTATATTTGGGAACATTTTGAACTCTGAAGAATATGCTACCTGTCAATCAAATAAAGATAAATTAGTTCTCTTGGTTAAATGTCATCCAAGAAAGTGTGCGAAATTTGTTGTAAATGCTTTTTATATCAGAAGCAGTATTTTATATAAGTAACAATATCTGTTGTATGATGTTGTGTCAGTTAAAACTTTAAAATAATATAATTATGTAAATGGGCTTCTAAGTATCAACTACGAATTACACATTTTTCAGGCATATGTCTTCTTACTTATGATAAAATTGTACATATCATATTATCATTGAACTCTTGCTATGTTCTTATACATATATTATATAGAAGATGCTAACTTATTCATTGAACTAAGTATGTTGCTCAAATATTTCATTGTCTATTTGTATAATAATGATCACGTTATATTTTACACTGTTGTTAAGGTGACTTATAGGCCTATTAGGCCGGGTGTTCTTGTATGCATTGTATATATGTCTGTTAATCTCCTGTACGTAAACACATGTCACTATAATAAAAGATTATCTTATCTTATCTTATCTTATCTTACAGACAGCCTCAAGCACTCAACTCTCTTAAACGTCTCTCCCAGTCCACTGTCTCCCACTAACGAACGACCATACTGATAGACAACTGCAATGGACGGGTTCTATATACTTTTATTTGAATATGTATTTCAATATTTAAACGCATTATCAAAGCTTTACAATATGTACACTAGGAGACATACATCTACGCACTTTTATTTTAATATTTATTTCATAATCACACACAGTATCAAGCTTTACAATATGTACATAAGTAGACATACATCTATATACGTTTATGCTAATATTTATTTCATTAGGTTAATTAATTAAATACTAAATTGTATAGTATGAAAAAAGAAAATATTTATTAAGTATTCCATACTACAGCCTTATCTCTAGGCATGTAAGAACACCCGACACTACATCCATTTTTTCCGGATTTTCAGTTCAATTAGTATACAGCGCAATAACTGTTTCTACAATGCCGTATCTAAAAGCACGGACTCTACCAATATCCGATCGCAGCGAGAATAATAATAAGAATGTGTCCTAATTCAAACTACACTGTTATACGCACTACAATTTCAACTGCTAGACCAGATCGTCAGATACTACGGTGAAAACAATTTGTGCAGTGTAACCTTTTCTTTCGCTTTGCACTAATCGACAATTCACAACTTCCGCCATAAACGATTTGTAATCAAGTTTATGTTTTGAGCATTTCTCAACAAAATACACGCAAACGGGTGTCGATGGTAATATTAATTGTGTTTGTTACGATGAATTAGGTTGATATAACTCGATTTTATGGACATATGTGAGACATTATTTTTTACATTGATTTAGGCCTTATCAAGAAGAACTATGAGCTGTACGTATCCTTGATTACCGTAAATTCGCGACCATAACATTAAATGCCAATATTAAAATAATAACGCATAAAAAACAACGAAAACCAACATTAAACTTTTAAAATAAATTAATTCTTCGCTGATTTGTTCCATTGTGATTTCCAAACAATGTTTTTAAAGCTCTTAAATGTCAATATTGTTGACATAAGTGTAAAGCGTCAGCCATTTTGTTTTACTACCCTTGATTCGCGGGTATGACGTCATACACAAATTCATAGCAATGTCGAGTAATTAGGCCAAGCTAACTTATTTTTAACAGTTTAAATTGGTTTCTGCTGCAAATGAAACATTTAACAAGAAAGTCAAACACGAAATAACAATACAATATTAACATATGAACAGGGTAAATTGCATGGAAAATGGGAGCAGCTCACATAACAACTGTGTCTGGTGGATTTTGATAGACCCTGTGACGTAATGTATTTTTAGGCAATCTATATAATTTTGAGGCTCTAAGAACGGACATATTCTTGTCCTTAACAGCTTTGTAAGCATTTATCAAGGAAGTCGGTGCCTAAAGCCTACACTTCTTGCGACTATGCTTAGGGATGGCCTTAACAAATCAAAAAATAAATAGAGATTAACTTAATTGTCATGGTCTAAGAAACACACAATAAATCATGTGTTGGAATTTCTCATGTTTTCGAAGCGTAACATTTCCATATATGGCAATGCTACTACAACAGCAGACGACAACAAAAAATCGTGATATCTGATTTTTACTTAATATATATGAAATTGGATTGTCGGGTATTATTGGTGTTAAGAAAATATCATGGTATTTTTGCTAATTGATTCTAATTCACACTTTTTACTTGTATAAAACGCATTATTTTTCACAAATCTTCAATCGTTCCAATCGAGTAAACATTCATTTGCATATCGCCACGATTACGCATGCGCAGAAACAAATATTGGTACCGGTAACGTGACGAAAACGAAATCCGCGAATCTAGGTTAGTCGCGAATTTAGGTGAGTCGACGATATGTATGTGTCGTTCTCATACTTTCGTGTCTTCTCATTGGATTTGTGCTCATTTTAATACGTCGTTTTCGCTCTCGCCAAATACGTCGCGTGTTAGGATTTTATTCAAGAAGATTGAGCGTTTACAACTGCTGACTATTTTGCCGAGAAAATGAGTTTTAAACAAGAAATGTTCCACACAGACAAAGATATTGCTTAAATGGTGGTAAAAAATACCATTGCAGAGTATTATTGCATAATAAATCGCCAGCACTTAAAACAAAAAGGTTTAGAAATTCTGTGCAAGCAGCAGAAGCATTTCTAAGGAAGGGCACGCTCTATTTAATTCGGAGCACTGAGAGGTACCCGACAGGGTATTGTAACTCAATATGCAAGACGCGCGAGACAATTATATTAATTAACACGTTTGCATTGTTTTGTTGAAAGTAACCATGGTTAAAAATATTTACATCCCTGCTCCTATTTGGAGTTTTATATTTAAGAAATAATATTTTTCTATCATGGTTTGTTGTCGAATAACCCACAGTAAGGAGTATAGATGCGTAGGAATTAAATCACGAGTGCGAAGCACGAGTGATTTGATAACACGCATCTATACAACTTACTGTGGGTTATTCGACAACAAACCATCATAGAAAAATATTATTTCGATTCTAACACGATTCTGATTGATTTGGTCCAAGCTTTAGGACGTGAACTATATTTTTAAATACATACTCCGCCCATCTTAGTACAAAGTTCACTATTTCGTGACGTCATTGAATTGTACAAACATATGACGTCATTTTCATTCATAAATATTTTGCAAATGACGTCACTTTCATTGAAAACAACAATCGTAGAAACTTAATGATGTCACGTTTATTGATGCTACTGAAAAGCTGACATGCTATACATGTTTTCTGAATTATGTTTCCTAACAAATAACATTCTTTGTAGGCGTGGTTATGCCACTTATCACCAAATATACAATTTGTTGTTTCATTACATTTATATACATGCTACATTTATTGCATTTCGTTTAGAGCGGGTTTTAGCACGTGCATTTTACTGCCTTATTTTCTTTATTTATTCGGAACTATTTTCGAAACATTAAGCTCCGCCCATAAGTTATTGCAGAATAACCCACGCTTGATTTCCTTCTTTGTCTATAGAAAACAAGTCGCGTGCCGTGTTAGAATTGAAAATAAATCGCTTCCATTATTAAATACACATTCAATTCTGTCTTAGAAAAAAGGACAGTGCAATCCGTTACGTAAACAATAACTTCCCCACTGGGAACCCCATTTAGAACGCGGTCAAGCGAGGAGCACGAATCCAATGAGCATAATCTTCTGGAGGATGCAGATCATTGGCCCTCACCATCACGAGTTGAAAAAAAAAGTAAATATGAAAACAAAGACGATTTTCAGATGGTTTAATACAGAAATAGTATTTTATTGAGGATATAAAAGTTATACAATGTTAAAAATACTTGTCATTGTATGCGCATACGCGAAATACATAGTTAATGGGCACGAATGTACGAGAACATAGCATACTCATAAAAGCTCAGGGCATTCAAGAAGAACTAGAGGGCGTTGGACGTTTCGTCCCACTTATAATTTAAAGGCGGACAGGTGTGAATAATAACGTATAGGTGTGACTCATAACAGCGTGCTATACTATTCATACACAAATCAGATAATTGCATTTCAGAATATATACAAATCATGCAACATCAAACTTTACTATAGTATAGATCTACACAGAGCTGCACAATTCAGATATATTGAATTGCAGAATTCTTCATCGTCATGGGTTGTGCCCGTTCCCAGCCCGTGGCATTAAATGAAGGAGTAGCTGCTGACACTTTAGATACTGGTTTGTCAGAAGAATTTCCTTCAAAATTTGAAAAAACAGATGAACTCCCATTTAACAATCTTCCAGATGAAATAATTGTGAATATTTTTTCTTACTTAAATGCACAGGAACTTTGTAAAAATGCATCACCTGTATGTCACAAATGGAGAGCATTGGCTAAGGACCATTCTTTGTGGCGTGTTCTTGATTTCTCGAATTTCCCTCGCTTGTCATTTTTGAATTTGCTGCAAGTAATTAGACGTGCCCCATTACTGAGGAAACTCTCCTTGAAAGGAAGGTATAAATATTGTTCGCCTATTGAGATTGTAATATCGCCTGTTGAGATGGGAATAATTTGCCAATTATGCTCCAGAATACAGGATCTTGATTTGAGTCGCTGCCAACTGTATTAAATGCTAGGCTTTACACGTGGGCGGAAGCAAACGATAAGATAGACGAATCCCAGGCTGGTTTTCGTAAGGGTTATTCAACGATAGACAATCTATTCACCCTTAATGGTATTATTAAAAAATATTTAACAAAAAAGCGTGGTCGAATATATGTATTATATGTGGATTTTTCTAAGGCCTTTGATAATTTACTTCACAATAAACTCTTCGCGTGTCTCAAGAATAAGGACATAAATGGAAAATTCCTCATTGCTTTGAGATCTATGTACTCTAATATGAGGGCATCTGTGAAAACTAATGGTGGTTTAACAGCGAGCTTTCCATGTCTTAAAGGTACCCGTCAAGGTGATATAAGCAGCCCGTTGCTGTTCATTCTCTTTATTGATGACCTTAATACACTTCTCAGGAACACATGTACAAACGGCATATTTGTAACTAAAGACATCCCTGAAATATTAACTCTTATGTACGCAGATGACGTTGCTAATCCTGCCGATACAGTTTCAATTTACAACGACAAATTAATGTGATAAAGACATTTTGTGAAAATTCTGGGATGGCTCTGAATATTGGCAAAACTGAAATTGTTGTCTTCAGAAATGGTGGACCAGTTAAATGCATAGAAAAGTGGAATTATGGAACAAGCCCTATTAACATAGCCTCATTTTACAAATATATGGGTCTAATTTTTACTCCTAAATTGTCATGGTCGCGATCGCAAAGAAAACTTGCATGTCAAGCAACAAAGTCTATAGTCTGTATTAGAAATTATCAAAAACAATATGGATATTTTCATTTTCATGAGTGTTTTAAATTGTTTGATTCTATGGTTAAACCTATTCTACTCTATGGTTCAGAGATATGGGGTTTTAAATTTTCGCCTATAATTGAACGTGTTCAAACGCACTATTGCACTAAATTGTTTCTTGGTGTTTCACGCTCGACAAACACAGTTATGGTCTTAGGTGAATGTGGCAGATTACCTCTTTATGTTGATTATGTAAGTCGTTTTATCAAATACTGGTGTAGAATACTCCAAATGAGTTCAAATAGGTATCCTAAACAAATCTATATTATGTTATATGATCTTGACTCAGTAGGTAGGCATACATGGGCATCAGAAGTAAGAATAATCCTTTGTAAGTACGGTTTTGGACTTGTTTGGCTTTCTCAAGACATCGGAGACATTGATAGTTTTATACATTGTTTTAGGCTTAGAGTATCAGATTGCCTTAAACAAGACTGGAGAAATCATATTGACTCTTCTCCTAGATGTGATCACTATAAACATTTTAAATCTTTATTAGAGACTGAAAAATATGTATTAATTGACTTGCCTTTTTCTCTTCGGAATAGCTATGCCAAGTTTCGATGTTCTAGTCACAAATTTGCAATTGAAACAGGAAGACACTTTGGTATATCAAGAGCTGAGCGGTTTTGTACATACTGTTTAAACCACAATATCGCTGTTGTTGAGGATGAGCACCATGTTTCATTTGTCTGTAAAAAGTACTCAGATATACGCTCATTCTATTTGCCTAATATACAACCTAATCATTTTACAGTTGGTAGATTTTACAATTTACTAAACTCTGGAAGAAATTATGAAATTTTAGCTGTTTGTTAGCTGATAAATAATATAATGAGAAGATAGTATTAATATACTGTAGATAAGTAATACTTATGTTCAAGTACACCCTTCGTAGTATGTCAACTTTGTAACCACTTTGTTTGCATTTGAACCATTGTTTAGTTATATATAAAACTGTTTATTTTTTATTTTTTGTTCCGACTCTGTCAGATAACAATTATTAATGTATGTACATATATGCTTATATTCAAGTCAGTATATATGCATTTTGTTATGGGCCGGTGGCCTTGAATCAAAGACAGAATAAACTTAAAAACTTAAACAACGCATCACGGAAAAAGTAATACAGATTGTTGCTGAGAACTGTTCAGTTCTTCAAAAGATTTATGTTGAATTTATCAATTATTTACAAAAGGGATGTTTTCAAGTGTTGTCCCAATGTTCAAGTTTGACTGCTTTGAATTTTGGTTACTGTGGAACCATACAGAACAGTGATGTGAAGAAATTTGCAGAGCACTTGAAAATAATTGCAATTAACTTGAATGGTAATAATTTGATCACTGACAGGTAAGTTTAATGTTGTTGTTTTTTATGCCCCAGAAGGAGCTAGGGCATATTGTGTTCGGACCGTCTGTCTGTCCGTCGTCTGTCCTTCCGTCACACTTTGCGTTTAAGTTTCTCAAAATTCTCATAACTTCTTATGTCCCTTGAGATATAACCTTCATGTTTGGTATGCATGTGAATGTAACAGGGCATTCACTCTGACACTAATCCTTTTAACAATACTAACCCAATCAAGACTGAGAGAAGTTCAGTGTGAGAGATACTTTGTGATGTATGAGTGAGTTTAATTACTAACAGTGCATGCTTTTATTGTGAGATGATTTCATAGTCATCTATATACTAGTAATTTTAAATCATAACTCAACATGTGGTCACTTGTTTGTAAAACCTTGTAAGAGGTAGTAGGCTTTTTTTCCAATTGCCACTTTCTACAATAAGTCTTGAGGTCACTGGCCATCATTTACATCATTTATACTTTATAGTATTAAAAGCTTGGAACGTAAAACCCAGGTTGCGTTATAAACTCAAACCCCGGCTACAAATGGCGCCCAACGTGTTTTCCAAGTGATGTCCAACGTGATTTCCAACGTGTTTTCCAAGTGATGTCCGACTTGATTTCCGACGTGAATTCCGACCTGAATTCCAATGTGATTTCCAACGTGAATCCCACCTTGATTTCCGACGTGAAATTCTGATGGTCATCACCTAACAAGCTAAGGCAAGTGTTAGTCTTAGCGAGGACATTTTCCCATTGTCCAAAAGAAGGTGGAAACCGCAGATTCCTTGCTATATTGCAACGGCAGATTCCTTTCTGCTCTACCATGATCTAAACCTAGATCCAGGTATATCCAGACAACCAGGAAACTCGGGAGTTTCCACAAGAAATCCAGGAGTTCCTGTAGGGAGGTAGACGTCCTCCTGAGTGTCAGATTATACAGTTTGACTCCCAATACTGCAATACATTACGTGTTTGTATACGTGAAAGTATGGACTTACTTTAACGTATAGATCTTTTTACGTTCGAACCAGGACGAGTAGTTACTTCCAGTGACATTAAGCGCGACGATTCCCGCGTACATGTTACACTACAGTGACCCTGACGTGAACTGTGCAAATCTGTGGACACATTTTAGTTTGTGATATTTTTTATGTTTTAAATGTGTTTTGAAGGATATATGGAACAGCAATTTATGTAAGTACCAAATTGTATCAAATTTTTGAGTAATTACATTTATCGTTTGGTCATATTGCTGATTTTCATCGATTTTTGAAACTCGCAACACTTTGAACAGATAAGAGATTAATTCTAAGTAATCGCTATTCGGATACATAATTTCAATCTTTTTATTAATATTGATAGTCATTTCAGAAATATTGTATTATGATTGAACAATATTGCATTTGACAGAATTCAAATTCTGTGTTTGTAAGTATTTTTTTAGATTTTGTTTTAAATGAAATTGTGAGACAAACACATTTCCTATTTGTTAACGATACGTCGATAGCTAGTGTGCTTGATTTTGAACTTTCATTATGAAGCAGATTTTCTATGCTTTATTGATTTAAATCGATTGAGAACTTTAATCGTAATACTATTTAAAAAGTTTTCAATTAAATCTCAATTGTGGAGTAGATCTATTCCGATACATTTTTAGGTTGGAATTTAAATAGTGTATTGACCTTTGACGTCACTAGTTTTTGTGTACTGGTTGTGTACGTAATTCCGGCCTGTACGTAAAAAATCGGCCACCTGTGTTAAATCATTTTCATGATCTTAGCATACACATTTTGCTGATTTTTTATTAAAATCAACTTGAAATACAACCCTTTTCTCAATATTTTGCAAATTAAAGAAGCATATCACTGTGAACTTTTATATCAAAATGTCACAATTGTACGACGATGTTTTTGTCATGTGGGAAAAGTGACATCATCAATATTTGTATTACTTATATTTATATAAGAAACAAATATATTTGTTAAAATTGTTGTTATTTTTTACCTAATAAACTTTAACTAAAATATTTTCAATTAATTGTATAAAAACATATATCAAAACATAAAAATTAGGACCTAATATATACTTTTTTAATATATGAATTACCTCCCTTGATTAGAATAATAATAGGTTATTTGTTGTAAAATTAAATACAAGCGTTTACTAAAAATCGACAATGAAGTCAACTTTTTATACAAAATGTGTTTAATTTCTTAGCTATATTTTTTTTCTTATAAAACATATTAAAAACAAATATTTTTTAGGAATTTGCAGTTGCCAATTGACAGTGCTTGTTTACTATATTTATTAAGATAGGTAGGGGGAGTAACTGGTATATAATGTCGCATATATTTTAAGTTTCAAGTGAAAAAAAAAATTTGTTTGTGTAAACCTTTATTAATACTCCTAAAATGAGGACATTTGTCTAAAGATATTTCTTTGTAATTTTACCTGCAGATTAAACTAAAAGGTGGCCGATTTTTTAGGTACAATTGCCTTATGAAAATTGATAGTTTATATGTTATTAATTTCTGTTCATAAAAGTAACAAACCCTGATCTAATTCTATTGAAATTTTCATGCTAGATGAGTTTTGAACCCAGGATTATATATGTGAAGTTTAGTTTCAACCAGTTGCCTAAAACAAAAGATTTTGTTAAAATAGTCCCAAAAGTGGCCGGAATTACGTACACGACCAGTAGTATACATTGTAAACATTAGTAAAATTTGAAGGTTAAGAAAGGTTTATAGGAAATAATATATCTTCACAATTTAAAAGAGTATGCTTGTTTCATGTTTGCTTGAATATTGTATGCATAACTGTGATAATTCTTTTTGAAATAATAGTGTAATACTGTTAGATTCTAATTGTCATAACAAAATATTAACTTATAAGCTTGCTCACCAGTTGACATTGCTTTTATTATAATTTCAATTCTTTTGAAATCTACTTACTGATTATTTTACATCAATAGACATTTTTCTGTAATATTCTTGTGTCAAACATGTCGTACTTAACTTATATGGGTTAAACTATACTAACAACTGCTAACTATTTAAGCACTATTACAGTGAGAGAGTATTTTGCACATACCCATTACCCTGTTATTTTTATTTTTGTAAAGTCTCTATATGATGATTATCAGTGCCCCAGATAAGCTGTTTATCTGTGTTTTTCACCCTATTAAAATGTTTAAAAACGCAACGAAATACAATATCATGCGTATTGAAAACGCAACAGATTTGACTTTTACGCAAATTCGTCACATTTGATGCGTACGATACAATAGCTTTGATGGAAAATGCTAGCTTTGATTGAAAATGCTTTGCTCATTTTAGGTATTTTCTCTTTGGAATTATTATCGTAATGCGGCAACGCTTTCATTCAGCAAGCGTCTGGATGATAGAGCAGGAAAACAGTCAGTTATCAAAACGCTCTGCGGACTAGATTTCATTGTTAAATAAAGCGTCTGACCAAATGATTTACGACGACATACATGCGTTTTAAATCTGACTTAATCCGTCGTTCATTGTGAATGTCTTTGTAAAGCGTCTGTACTTTCAGCTTCTATTACGATGCGTAATAAAAAGTCTAAAAGAGGTCGAAAGACGTCCGCAATTGTTGCGCCAAAATATCAATCAATCGCAAATGTTTTCGAATCAAGAAAGAAAAAGCCAATAAGTGCCGACTAATTCGTGTTATCATTTTTTTTAGTTTAACAATTTATATTATGGGCAGCTTCAAGGATTGAATGTGTTATGAAACATTCAGTTAATTAAAGTTAATGATGATAGCTTATAGTTTTAATGAATCAATACAAGTGTGCAGCTTCAACAGAAGTAAAGCGGCAATGATTTTACGATATGCATTTTTATATCTCATTTCACCCTATTTCAAGAATGAAATCACCATATTGTCGCACGTTCGGTTAGCGTGTGCTCTTTTCTTATGAGTGAACGATTTGTTACGGTAGGTTGTTTCACGTTGTTTCCCCAAGTGCGCAGGATAATGAAAGACTGTAAGTCAGATCAACATTAACTGTAGAACTTTATTGACACAAACACACAGCAAGATGGCAATAGAGCAGAGGTCTTGAACAAATATTATTGTTAACAATACAAATTTTACAACTGAAAGTATTCAATATCTAAAACATCAAACTTTCGGGAATAACTTGCTTTTAGCAAGAGGTAACTGAAGAATTTTAATATATAAAATAATCACCAAATATTTAGACTTGCATGTAGAATGAACAATGGTAATACATACAAAATACTGAACTTATATCACGTATACAAGTAAAGTAGAAATAAAATAAATGTCTTACCTGTAAGTCAGAGCAACATTAACTGTAGAACTTTATTGACACAAACACACAGCAAGATGGCAATAGAGCAGAGGTATTGAATCTTTTTTTTTTTTTTAATCAGAGTTTATTTTCAGGTCCTACCGGCCCCTTCACGAAGTCTTTATGGTCCGACCTGCCCCTGTGACCTTTCAGGGGAAAAAGATTAATTTTGAGCCAAAGTAGGTCAAATTTACCCCGGCTTCCCGGGTATTCGCCAAAGATATAATTTAGATCCAAATATACCAGTGCACGGTGGCCAATGAGACCTTAATGTGCACTGGTAGTTGACAATTCAAAGACAAATTCTTGTCTGTACGCAGCTCCACCAAAGGAGTGCAAGCAAGCAGCTCTGCCTTTATGGCCCCTCACGCTGTCACCGGCCGTCGTCTTCATCCTCTGAGTACCGCTGTCCCGGGGTCCCTCTATAAGGCCACCCCCTCGAAGTTCCAGGCACGCTTCATTACCTCTCCAGGAAAGAAGCCTGTTCTGGTCCGCCCCGTATTTCCTCCACACTGGTGGTCTTGCTGTCCCACTATACCCGTCCCCCTACAGACGGGACCTCTGGCAGGTCTGGGTCAGCGAGCTCTCGACGATAGACAGCGGGTGACAAGTCCGCTGCATCTTTGAGCAGACAGCAATTCCAGCAGTGCGGAAGACGTCCGGCTCGAGGGTGACGGAATCAGCTGGATTTGCTGAGTCATCCGCAGAAGATCAGGCCACCACAGTCGATCTTCAGCAGGCGGCTCCTGGCCTCGGTCGCGACGAGCACGCTCCAGCTGCTGACCGAGGAGGTATTGAATCCATTCTGCGTTTGGCTTATATAGGAGTTGGTTGCCATCTGCTGTTGTTATGGTCACATTTGGTTTAGATTTGCTCTGACCCACAATTAGGTAATGACAACAAAGTATGTTGTAACATCAAAAGGGAGCTTTGATTAAGATGCCAATAACAGGCTGTCATTTAAGATCTCAACATGAATAATTTGTTTGTGACTTAATTTATGTTATGTTATAATCTTTTACATGCATTGTTGACAATATTGGAATATTGAAAAAGTGTGACAGCAAAACTGTAGAAGGATGTAATGTTGATGCAATTATCTTTAACAAGCATTGTTGCTTATATTGGAAATATTGGAAAGGTATTTGATGATTCTCTTAACAATAAGTGATGTAAATATGTTGTATAATATTGCATTTACAACTAAGATTGTGTTACCCCTAAATATCGTATTGCCAGAGATTGACAAGAAAACAGACATCAAGTGTAGCTGTACAAGATCATGAAACCCTACAACAATAAGCAAATATACAAATGACATATACTATCAAACAAATATTCAAATGATCAAATAACTATAAAAATATTACTATAAAATCTTCAAATATGCAAATGACTGCATATATAAATGCAAAACAATATAAAATCTTAAAATATGCAAATGACTGCATATATAAATGCAAAACACTGTGAAATCATTTTTCAAAATCAATGAGTGAAAACCCTATTTCCCAACTAATTATCTGGGGCACTGCTACATTGATTGATTTTATTGATTTAAGTCTGAAAAATGTCAGACACTGAAGAGGTAGAAGGTGCTAAAAGTGCCAATTTCATTGCTGTTGAAATGTCTAAACAAGATATGATTAATAAATTGATTGCTTCAGGTTATAAGGTACTTATGCCGGAAACAAATCCAGACATTGCTAAGAGTACTCATGTTTCTTCAACTCCCTTTGATAAGGTTGAGAAAAAACCATATGCTATTCTAAAAAACATTTAAATTTGAGCAAGCAGTCCTTTATGATCAGGCTAGTGCTAGTCTACAGAATTTCTCGCATTTTGAATTTCCACATGTTTGTGGTAATGTACCAAAGTTGCCTTTCTTTTCTGGTGAGGAACCCTGTCCTAAGGGTGAGGTTTCTTTTAAGGAATGGTTGTTTGAGGTAAAATGTCTTATGAATGATAAGAATTTGTTACCATCCAATGTTCTTCAAGCAGTAAGACGTTCAATCAGGGGGTCAGCCCGTCAAACACTGATCTCAGCAGATGAGATCATCATTAGACAGTATTCTGTTGATATTTAACTCTTTGTTTGGTACAACATTAATTTTGATAAAAATAATGTTCTGCAAGAATTTTTTAATGCTTCTCAGCATTCAGATGAGTCTGTGACTGCTTTTGTCGATTGGAATACATTTTGTCAAACTCATCACAATCAATAAATATGAGTTCAGATGCTAGAAATGAAATGCTTAGATGCAAATTTTGGACTTCCCTTCACTCTGAGAAACTTTAGTCCCAGACTCGACATTTTGACAATGTTCTTTCCTTTGTACATTTAATAAGGGAAATCAGGGTTGTAGAACATGAAATGTCCTTAAACCCTCCCACAGGTGCAACCAAGACTGGTTCACAAACCAAAAGAGTACAGCAGATTGCTGTGTCAGCTGATTCCTCTGACATTGAGTGTCGGTTGAAATCTCTTGAGTTAAGGGTGGACAAACAGTATAACGCACTTACTCAAAGATTGGACCAAGTGCTATCTGCTTTGCCCAACAATAGGCCTCCACAGCAAAGACCATACTACCCGACACCTAACTATCAAGATAGAGGTCGTGGTAGGGGTTATTACAAAAATAACTACCCCAAACACAATTATAAAATGAATGACCCAAAAGAATAACCGCCTCTGTTGCTGGCCAAACAGGGGTTGGAAAACAAAATGGCCAACACAATTTGCATTTCAGACTAGTGGGTGAACCAAATAACAGCATAATAAGTCTCAATGGTTGTCTGTTTACATCATTGATTGACTCTGGTTCAATGGTTACCACTATTTCTGAAAATGGTTTAAACTCTTTGAGCGAAAAACCTCAAATTTTACCGTTAGATACCCTAGGTTTGAAACTTAGTACAGCAGATGGTTCGTTGCTTAAGTACTGTGGGTATATAGAAGGTACAATATGCGTTCCTTCTATGTCAAATATTGCTTTTGATGTGCCAATTCTAGTTATCAAAGATAACTCATTTAACAGTCATTGTACTGTTATTGTGGGCACTAATGTGATCAGACTTGTACGTGACATGATAGTTTCACATGATAGTAGTGAAGTCATTCCAGAGGAATTGCAATTGCATCCTTAAATGTGACATCATTTGCAGCAAAATTATCAAGCAAAAGACCAGTCAAGCTAGGCCCGTTTGAAACGGTTTCTTTGAATTGTGTTGCTAGAGGCGTGAATCATGCTATAGCCAATGAAGTAACTGAAAATAATGATCCCTCAGCTAATTACTCTGTATATCCAAGAGTAATAAAAATGCAACAGCATGGCAATTGTTGCAAAATTTCTGTGAAAGTTCGCAACATGACTGGCAAACCAATTGTTTTCAAACCAAAGTCTCATCTTGTCAGATTTCTGAAGTTGAGGTCATAGATAATTTGTCCTCAAGTTTTCAGAATGACTCTCAACAGAAAACACCAGTAAATGAGTGTACCAATGACCTTGGATTTAAGATTTATAGTAAAAAACTTACACCCGAACAAGTAAAAAGGGTTCAACAAGTCTTAGGAAATTGGTCACAGGTGTTTTCTAAAGGTCCTACTGATATAGGATGTACAAATCTTCTAAAACATAAGATTGTGTTAGAAGATTCAACCCCCTTCAAGCAGTCTTACAGACGCATACCCCCAGGGTTATATGAAGAGGTAAGACAACACATTAAAGAAATGTTAGATGCCAAGGTCATTAGAGAATCAGAGTCACCCTTCAGTTCCAATGTAGTTTTGGTTAGAAAGCGGGATGGCTCACTTCAGTTCTGCATTGACTGGAGACAACTCAATGCACGAACCAGAAAAGATGAATACAATTTACCCAGATTTTCCAATATTGTAGATAGTCTTTCTGGTGCTAAATACTTCTCCAAATTTGACTTGAGGTCAGGTTATTGGAATGTTGAGTTAGAAGAGGAGGACAAACATAAAACAGCCTTAAGTGTAGGAAACCTAGGTTTCTTTGAGTGGAACCGTATGGGTTTCGGACTCTGCAACGCCCCTAGTACTTTCCAAGGACTGATGGAACGCTGTATGGGGGACCTACACTTAAAGGAATGTCTCATATTTCTTGACGACATTTTGGTATATTCCAAAACGTTCGACGAGCATATTGAAAGGCTCCAAGCTGTATTTTCACGCCTTGCTGAAAACATTTTGAAACTTAAACCCTCAAAATGTGAGTTGTTTATGTCCTCTGTAGTATACCTTGGCCATGTGATCAGTGAAGATGGCATCTCCACTGATCCAGAAAAGACCAGAGCTGTCACTAAATGGCCAGCACCCAAAAACATTAAGGAGCTGAGGCAGTTTCTTGGCTTTGCTGGTTTTTACAGGAGGTATGTAGAGCACTATGCACAAACTGTTGAACCGCTCAATCACCTTCTGAAAGGCCATGATACCACTTGCAGACCCAGCAAGAGCAAGAAACGGTCCAAAAAGACCATTAAACCAGCTGTTTGGTTTTGGGGTGAAGCCCAAAACCAAGCATTTCAAATGATCAAGGACAAACTCACATCCTCTCCAGTGCTTACATATGCCCAGTATGATAAACCCTTTGTCTTGCATACTGACGCATCAGGCTCAGGCTTAGGTGCCGTCTTGTATCAGGTGCAAGACGGGATGAGCAAGGTAATTGCATATGCAAGTCGTGGATTGAGGCCATCAGAAAATTGGTACCCAGCACACAAGCTAGAGTTTCTGGCACTAAAATGGGCCGTGACCAAAAAGTCTCATGACTACCTTTTCGGTAACAAGTTCATTGCCTACACAGACAATAATCCATTGACCTATGTCATCAGTGCAGCCAAGCTGGACGCTTCTGGTCACAATTGGCTTGCAGCATTGAGTACATATGAATTTGACATAAAATACATGCCAGGCGAACTCAATTTTGATGCAGATCCTTGAGCAGAATGCCTCAGGCCCAGGTTAGTGTTGATATGGTTCAAGCACTTTGCATTGCTTCTCAAATATCTGCACCAATGTCAGATTGTGTGGCTATTGATAACTGTCCTCTTTCAGCAGAAGAGACCAGGACTCAATTGCCCGCAGAAGAAAGGGCTAACTGGGGGCATGAACAAGCTCAAGATAAAACCTTAAGTTGAGTGATTGACCTACTAAAGAGTGGTTCCCAACCCAGGGAGAAAGCACTCCAAAGGAAACGCTTGAGGTACAGCAATTCTTGCGAGAGTGGAAACGCCTCGTAATTGAGCATAATGTGCTGTACCGAACCACTTCTTTGGATGGTCAATAGGTCAAACAACTTGCTTTACCAAGCAGCTTTAAACAACAGGCGCTTAAAGGGGTACACGACGATGTAGGACACCCCGGTAAAGAAAAATCTTTATGGTTAGCCAGACAGAGGTTTTATTGGCCTGGTATTGAAAAGGACATAGAGTCCAAGATACAGAAATGTGATAGATGTATCCTTAGGAAATGCCCATCACAGACAGCTGGGCTGGTTAATATCACAACAACCAAACCCATGGAACTTGTGTGCATGGACTTCCTCTCACTGGAACAGTCAAAGGGAGGCTATGAACACATACTAGTGATCACAGATCATTTCACTAGGTATGCGCAAGCTGTTCCATGCAAGAACCTGACAGCTCAAACAACTGCCAAAGCCCTGTACGACCATTTCATAAGATATTACTCTTTCCCTGATCGCCTCCACAGTGATCAGGGAAGAAATTTTGAGAGTAAGGTCATACAGGAGCTATGGAAAATAGCAGGGGTCGATAAATCTCGCACAACTCCCTATCACCCCATGGGAAACGCTGCTGAAAGGTTTAATCAAACCTTATTAAAGATGTTAGGGACTTTAAATCCCGAACAAAAACATGATTGGAAGTCCTTTGTCGGTCCCCTAGTTCAAGCATATAATGCTACAAAGTCTGAGGCTACTGGTTTTTCCCACATTATTTAATGTTTGGATGGAATCCCAGGCTGGCAATTGACACATGTTTGGGAACCGAACCCAGGAATGAAGGACATCCAGATCCTGCTGGATATGTGCATAAGCTGCAACTTCGCTTGCAGCAAGCCCACAAGCTAGCTGCTGAGGCCTTGGCGAAGCAGGGTGCACGTAATAAAGCACTTTATGACCGCAAGGCAGGTGCATCCGGTTTGGATGTAGATGATAAAGTTTTGGTCCGTCAAACTCATTTTGATGGGAGACATAAACTTGCAGATAGATGGGAACCAAACACATATACAGTACTGGAAATTCCAAATCCAGAAATACCTGTATATAGGGTTAAACGTGAGGATGGCATTGGACCAGTAAAAACCGTACAACGGAATTTATTGCTGCCAATACAACATGTATCCTCATTCCCTAGTGTTCCTGTTGAGGTTACTCCAAAACAGAAAATTCAAATTGAGAAACGTTTAACCAGATCAAAGTCCAAACATGTAGATTCAACTGACAGTGACTGTTTTAACAGACTCTGAAACCTACATTATTCCCCAGCGTAGAGCTGGATATATACCAGGTTATACAGCCACTAAACAAAGGTCAAATAGTCTGGATGTCAATCCCAAACCTCCTGGCTTGGCTGACACAGAATTTCAAAATTCTACATCCAGAACATCTACATCTTTTACCTCACTAAATGAAAATGTGGGTACAGTGTTTTTATGGTGGCGGGGCCCGTCCAAAGGGGAAAAACACGTCGTTTTTTAGGAAAAGTGGAAAATTAAAAATTTACTCTTTTATATGTAATGATATTTATTATATGAATACACATGTATGCATGAATGTAATATTCACAGCTGAATGTCTTTGTCCTCTTTCTTAAATATATATCAATGATTTTTTCAACATAAGTTTCAGACAGTTCAGTCTTCATGCACAGTCTTAGTTTTCCTAGCCATTTTGAGTCTAATTTGGATTTTTTAAATCAATAAAATGGAAAATTTGAGCATTTTTTATGAATAAAATGGACCAAATAGGAATGTTTTTATCAACGAATATTTACACAATATAGATACATCAGGCCTTTCCCTGGCCATTTTTGGAAAAAAATGCAATTCATGTTAAATTAACTGATTTGGGAAAAACTAACTTAATATAACTCTTTATAATAATTCAAAGTCATATTAATTATAGTTATATACTTTATTAGTTGTTTATGAAATAAATTTGAGATATATCAGGGCTCAACATTAACCGAAAAACAAACTTGCCCAACCGGGCCACTACTTTCAAAATTTACTTGCACTGAACGTAAAGCAACTTGCCCAAACATGAAATATCACATAAACTGTAAACCTCATATTGTTTAATAAACCAAAATGATACACCACAAAACCTTTTTTATTTTTGAACATATAACAAAATGATTACAGCAATTAAAGTCTAAATTAAATGCTCTTTGTTCTTTTTTGCACTTTTCCGGGCGGACAACTAGATTGCAAAATAACTTGCCCAGACCCAACTTTTACTTGCCAGGGGCAATAGGACAACCATTAATGTTGAGCCTTGTATATTTATCAGAAGACAGTTATTTAAAAAAAATTTTTTTTTTTTTTTTACTTGTGGAGGGGATTTTTTCTACAAAACGGGGGAAAAATATATACTCTTTTTTGAGGGGAATGGGGCTGAATATCAGCCCCGAAATTGCCATAAAAAAACATTGGGGTAGTAATCAGTGTGAACAATTGAACATTAGTTCTTTCATAGACCAAAACCAACCAACAACACAATCTACACCACCAACAACACAATCTACACCAACAACAACACAATCTACACCACCAACAACACAACAACATACAGTTACAACACATCCAACAACGCAACAGGAATCAGTTGGCCCACCTAAAAGGCTTAGGCAACCTCCAAATAGATATGGAGAATGGGCCACGCCAATAATTTACTATGTGTAACTAAATTATACATAACAAAACTCATATGGGAATGCATTTTAGATTTGAATTCAACAGATTTTATAATATTTTTAAGTGTTTTTAATTATTTTTACTTTTCCAGGTTCATATCTTCCATAGTTCAATGGTTTAATAAAATATAAACCTGGTGAATGTTATTGGTTGAATTTTAATCTTGTGTACATGTATATTTCAATTACTCTTAATCACTAAATGTAGTGTATAAAAGTAATACTGTTTCATACAGAAAATTATGTTAACAGTTGTCACTGTATAAATAGCAGTATATATTGATCAATACCTTGATCAGTAAATTAAGACTGTTTTAGTAAATGTATTATTTAAATCTATGAATTTTTATTTCAATTATTGTATATACTTAGATTCAACATTCTAAGTTTAATAATTGTGCATATTTTCACTGTGCATAATTATAGAGCTTCATTCTGTTTACATTGGACTGACAAGTAGGTCAGCAATCAGCTGATTGAACAGTATTTAAATATAGGTCAGGAATTTTCCCAGCACCTTGTAAGTGTACTGCAGTAATTTTCAATTGCTGGTATAGTCAATGGGTTTACTATAGTAGGGATGTTATTTAAAAAATTGTGTTCTATATTTAAAATGTCAGGAGCCATTTTTTTCAACAGAGGGAGTCTGTAACAGGGTATTCACTCTGACACTAATCCTTTTAACAATACTAACCCAATCAAGACTGAGAAGTTCAGTGTGAGAGATACTTTGTGATGTATGAGTGAGTTTAATTACTATCAGTGCATGCTTTTATTGTGAGATGATTTCATAGTCATCTATATAATTTTAAATCATAACTCAACATGTGGTCACTTGTTTGTAAAACCTTGTAAGAGGTAGTAGGCTTTTTTCCAATTGCCTCTTTCTACAATAAGTCTGCATTAAGAATATCGTAACATCCTTACATGATTATTGCACTAAATGGTGCAGGAAGGAAAATGCTGAAATTACTGCACTCAATGATTGGAAAACAAAAATATTTAGTATGGCCATGAATAAAATATTTTTTTATGATACACATCCTTTGGCCCTACCACATTCACCTAAATTTAATAAACAAAATCTCTGTAAATTGCTTGAAGACTTAAAATCTAAATTCGTCTTAGTTCCTGCTGATAAGGCTGCTAATAATGTTATCATAATATGACGAGTGTTTTATGTTCATACTATTTCACAAGAACTTTTACAAACTACATCATATTGTGAGTACAATAAGCAACCTAATGAAATTATTACCGACCATATTGCGCAATGCATAAAGTTAAATGTAATAGTCAATATTACTGACAAGAAATTGCCATCACTTTACTGGATACCTAAATTACATAAGACGCCATATAAAAGTCGTTTTATCGCTAATTCAGTGTCTTGTACCACCAAACAATTATCAGTGTATCTTACATCTGCATTGAGTGCTATTAGATATCATATAGCTAAATTTTGTAATAAAGTTTATGAAAATAGTAATAATAACCTATTTTGGTCAATAAAAAACACCTTAGAAGTTATTGATAAAATTGAAAATAAAAAAATATAAGGTGTCACAGGTAAGTACTTATGATTTTTCGACACTATATACAACGCTTCCTCACGCTTTAATAAAATCCAAACTTGTTTCTTTGATTGAAAAAACTTTTGCTAGAGAGAAATGTTTGTATCTAGCTTTAAACACTAAAACAACTTTTTTTACTAATCAGATATTAGATAATTACATCATTTGGACTGGTCTTGACTTTTGTGCAGCACTTACTTTTCTTTTGGATAACTTGTTTGTTGAATTTAATGGTAAAATATTTAAACAAATTATTGGCGTTCCTATGTGTACTAATTGTGCGCCACTTATAGCTGACCTTTTTTTATATTGTTATGAAAGCGAATTTATGTTAGAATTATCTAAAACTAAGCAAGTAGATTTTATTAATTGTTTTAACCTTACTAGTAGGTACATTGATGACATACTTAATTTAGATAATCCATTATTTGAACAATATATTCACAAAATCTACCCAAAAGAACTAGTCTTAAATAGATCGTGTATATCCAATACAGACGCTGCGTATTTAGACTTACATTTAACTATTAATAATAATTTGATCAAAACTAGTTTATACGACAAACGGGACGATTTTAACTTTGAAATTGTGAATTTTCCGTTTCTATATGGCAACATGCCTAAAGGACCTTCCTATGGTATTTACATTTCGCAGTTGGTACGTTATGCTAGAGAATGTTCGTGTATTAAAGATTTTAATGATCGTAATCTAATATTAACTAAAAAATTGCTAAAACAAGGCTTTTTGTATCATAACCTAAGAAATAAATTTGCTAGATTTTACTCTAAGTATGGTGATTTAATTTCAAAATATAATGTTTCTTTAAAATGGCATTTAAATAATGGAATCTCCCATCCATCATTTTATGGAGATGTTTTGAAGCGTGTCCGCAAATTAAAATATGTTAAACCAAATGTTCATATTACACTTTTCAATTTAATTAACTTGTTTTTATCAAAAGGATACGATGCTTATGTACTTAAAAACACGTGTTTGATGGTTTTCGATTCACTATATCTTTCTTCCCTTAAAATTTGGAATCATTAGTGATATTATAGGCATTTTTCACTGTTGAATAAAATTTTGTCATTGTGTCGTATGAACAAATCTGCATGAATACTACATTATAGGCATTTTTCACTGTTGAATAAAATTGTGTCATTGTGTCGTATGAACAAATCTGCATGTAAACTACATTTGGACTCAAATCGTACATCAAATCATTTCTGTCTTCAGTTGTCAAAACACCTATATACTGTTTGATTCCAATAATGTCGCTTTAATGGTATTACCATTTGTATTCATTTGCTTCTTAATATTAAATCACGTAAACTTGTTTTATTAGTAGCACAGCCCCATTAATATTTTTATTTAGTACTGCCCTTGGAATTTGTTCACGTCATTATGTCATTATGGATTTTTGTGACGTCATACGACCGACTTTCCCAGTTGTAATCTACACGCATAGGTCATTGGGTTTATAATGTTCCATTTTATTTATATTTTCTCTCTGATAGGCGTTTCTTGTTTGATTTAATTATTTTTAATTTGTTTAGCAGTCACATAAACAACCAAGCTATGTAATATGGAATTTTTACACCCATTATTGCTGCTTCTTCCTGTATTTGCGCGATGATTATCTGAGATATTAACTCTATGATTCTACATTCTCAAATCTTTTCTATAAAGAAGGAATGTAGTTAACAATTGTTAATAGTATTATTTGATCGTTCGTCAAAAAGTTGTAATTCTGTTACTCTTGTATCTTCAATGCAATTGAGTAATTAAATAGTAATTAAATTGAATGCGTTTTAATTCCCTTTTATTATTGTTTAATTTGAGTTACAATGCTATGACGTTAAATTTTATTTACACTTAAATGTATTATGAATATTGCTGGGCCAAGTGTGAGGTTGAGCGCTCTATAACCAGGTTTAAACCCCCAATGCTTTGCATTGACCGTTCCAAGGCGGTGACCCCAGCTTTATTCATATTTTGTGTTTATGTTGGTTTGTATTGTGCTGTATTGTGCTGTTATGTACTGTTTGGGCAATCGGTCACTTGCCTTAAATAAAGGACCAACTAATTGTTTTTAATGAAAATTCAATACTGCTCCAGCAGCTGGAGTTTCACTTCTTTATATTGAGGTCACTGGCCATCATTTACATCATCTATACTTTATAGAATTAAAAGCTTGGAACGTAAAACCCAGGTTGCGTTATAAACACAAACCCCGGCTACATGAATATGGAAAAGGCCTTTCCATTTGCGCACAAACTTTGACCCCTGTGACCTTGAACTTGAACTTATGGTACGCGTTTAGGTTTTGAAATCTGCGTTAAGGTTTCAAAAAATGCTCATAACTTCTATGTCCCTTGAGATATAACCATTATATTTGGTATGCATGTGTATATGGACAAGGCCTTTCAATACGCACACAATTTTTGACCCCTGTAACCTTGAACTTAGGGTCTGCTTAGGTTTTGAAATCTGCGTTCAGGTTTCGAAAAATGTTCATAACTTCTATCAAAGCGTTTATAGGGGGCATATGTCATCGTATGGTGACAGCTCTTGGTTAAATAGTATTTATATCTGAACTCAATTAAGATATACAACAACACAGTTTTATTTGATAATATTTATTCAGTAATCGTATTAATGTGTATTTGAGGTAGTTTAACTTAAATGATTATGTTAAGTGTTAAATAAAGCTCGATTGGTCATTTTCGGCTTGGGTAATACTTACATGTACCCAGTGTACTCTTAAGTATACTTACATTTACCCCGAGTACGGAAAATATACTTAAACATACTCGGTCGATATTACACTGTACCCATGTTGTATTTCTGCTTGATTTCGTAAAACGCGCTACCGATTACAGTAAAACAATATTGTTTTCTTAAACAAATTTCTCTTTAAAAAAAACAGTTAAAACTGCATCAGCATGTTTTTGAGTATCAGTTTCCATTATAAAGAGGCTATCTAACAAAAAATTGACATAAATGTGAACATAATTTTTTTTTTTAAGTAGCTTACAACAACCGATATAGCGTAAAAATGTCTGGGTACGGTTTGGTATATTTACCGTAACCGGGGTACATACTTAAGTATACTTAAGAGTACCCAGGGTACATGTAAGTAGTACCCGAGCCGACAATGACCAATCAAGCTTAAATAACCTGTTTTAACCATTGTTTAAAAAAGTAGTTATCCACTGTAGTAAGAACAAATTACCTGTTATTATTAAGATTTAAATTTTTAGATTGATTTAAGGCTAAATGGAAACATATGCTTATGTATAATGTATCATGTGTCCCGTAAAACTTGGAGAGAAAAAAAGGCACAGACACACACAAAGATTGAACTATTGCTGTAGACTAGTACACTTGGTTCGTTTAGTTAGGCTACTTTAAGTTCATGCACACAGGCTTTTTCGGCCCTATGCCACGGGTCAGAATATGGGCCCTATTCCCAATGCCAATCTGGTTGTTTTTTTCTCAATTGAAAAATAAAATCAATCCTAACTTCCAACAATTGCAAAGTTGATATTTTTCGGCCGCTAAAAATGCGCAAAATAACGTTACCTGATTTTCGCAAACTAAACATTGGGTATTTTGAATACTGACACTGTGTTTATTTATATTTTATTCATTGAAATAGGCATGGCAAGGCACACTTATCACAAATGGGCATAATATTTTGTAAAATTTTAATAATATGGACTGGTTACAAAACAGTCGTTATTTACCAGTTAACAGCTTCTTTGAAAATAAGAAACACTATCTACATGCGATTATCTCTCCCAATAGAGCCAGTTTTGATATTTTTATTTTTTTCACCACGCGAAATTCTCAAAATTCCAGTATGGCGTTTTCCCAAAACGGAGCGGAAAAGGCTTGGCACACTATTTCTAGGCGTGATTTAAAATCCTAGGGGAGGCGTGTTTCAAATGAATATTTTGGGTGGAAATGTAAACAAATGTTTACCTTCATATACCTGCTACTAAATATATACTTTAAAGAAGATGGAATATGCTGCGTTCTTTGTGACATTTTTATTGAATAAGGAATACATATGCGGTGTTACGGATGGTCCAGTTGACAATATTTTGTATTGTACTAACCAGAACTTGCACCTAGACAGACTTAAAAAAATTGAACAATTTGAAAGGGCAGATTTTTATTATTTTATTACTTGTACCAGGGACCTTTGTTTGTATAGGTCCCTGCTAGTGCTTTACTAAAAGTATTTATCTTTTTTGTTTTAAAGTATATATGTATGTAACTGTAGCTGATGTCTGGTTTGTTAAGTCACACCCATAACCTTGGTTGTATTCTTTATTTTAAAGCCATGATCATATTTTATAAGAAAATGATACTGTTAAAATGCTTGTTTGTAAGTATATATTATAACTTAAATTAATTAGATATACATTTGATACAACATAGATAAAATGAGATTCATTTTTTTCTTTTTGCCATCAGTATCATTTTGCGGAAAAGTCCGTGTCTGTTTCGGCAATTACTTTTTTAAAGGAAAAAATGATTGCTATTATTTTCTGAAGGCCAGTGTGAGCACTGTATGCATAGTTTTAGATGTTTTATATAGGGGTAAACTCCCTTATACTGGTTGTGTTCATATTCCATAAGCCCTTGTAAATAATTATATTTCAAACAACAACACAGTATAAGATTAATACATGTAAGTGTTATCATGCTTTGAAGAACTCACTTGAACAATTAAGTACTGAGATGAATTGTAAGCATAATATTTAACCTTTCATTTTCTAGTCACAACCTAAGCATATTCAAACATTGAACATTACTTGTTATTCATATGATTTATTTAATCTGCAAATAAAACATTTTAATTAAATGTTTATGATTTAATTTCCCTATATTCTTTACAATCAATTATCTTTGCACAATTTAAAGTTTGAGTTGCTATACAATATGATGTTAGAAGACTTTTATTTTCTTATGAAAGCTGCATACATTATTGCAGTGGAGTCCTTAGCTTGGTGAAGTTATAGTCTGCTCACTTGCGAAAACTCAAGCTTTATGAGGCTGAGATTACTGATGCAAGTTTGTACGGTATCTCGCAGTGTAGGGATCTGCGATGTCTGGAAATCTCATCCTGCAAGCGCTTGACAGACCAGTCACTGCAATACTTGAAGGTTTGGGTGACTTTATATTAACTCTTTTCGTGCTGGAACCGAATTTTGAAGGCCTTTGCAAACAGTTTGGATCCAGATGAGACGCCACAGAACGATCCAAACTGTTTGCTATTCTGATGGTTGAAAAGGCTTGTTTACAGATTGTAGCATTTGTATGCCCCTGAGCATATAGCACTCTGCAGGGCATAATTTGTTTTGAGAGTTGAAATTATTCATGAATACTTTCACATATTTATCTATTTTGGTGTGTAAGTCTACCTGTATTTCATACAGATCAAATTTGAGTTTCATTCAGGTCCATTGTCTAATTTGTGGCAAAGTTGCCGGCCTTGGACATGAACTTTTCTCTAGAATAACAGTTTTCAAGACTTTTTTTCACAACAGTTGCAGATATTTGGTCTGTAAGTCTTCTTGCATGACTAACAGATTAAGGTTGACTTTCATTCTGGTCCATTGATATTTGACAAGGTTGATGGTCAAGGACTTGGGAATTTTCTTTTAAATAAATCTTTTCCCAAATTCTGATTTGAGATACTGACCCTAAATTTGGTACATGTGAGTTCACCAACACGACTAAAGTTCCAGTTTTAATACTGTCCATTGACAACGTTACAGGCCATGGACTTAATAATTTTTTCTGAAATTTTTTTTTTTCCATTGATTATAATTCACCTCCCACCCAAAACTTATACATGTAGGTTAAACAATATCTCATATCAGAGCTCCAGATAAGGTTTTGTGAAATTCTTAAATTACTACCAGATTTTCAAAAAGAATTCTTAACTCTGAAATTTTATTCTTAACGTTACTACCAAGTTTTGGAAAATAATTCTTATTTTTTCGGAATGACCTAAAAATAAATAATAATGGTTATTTTCATGCAAAAAAAATCAAAATAAACATACTAGCAACTTTATTTATACGAGTTCAACAGTGTCTTTTCAGTATTATACAATTTTTTTTTTTCCAATACCTTCATATGCCCAAACTGTGTTTAGATTGCATGCCTTAGATGAATTTTTACATATTTCACATTTAAAACGGATCTCCCCTTCAATCTTTTCAACGATTAGCCACGGGACTTGTCCCTTCCACTCGTTCAATGTTTTTTGTGTGTTTAAGTTTGGACCCGTCGTGTCGCGTTTGTGTTTAGCTTTTCCGACTGTGTCGGCAACTGAACATACAACATCGTATAAGATATTTTCTATAATGTCTTTCTAAACATTTAACTTCGGCTCACTTTGCGTACAATATGTTAAAAGTGTGTTTTGGACGCTTTGCAGTTTTTTAGGACGCTCTCTGGGCGCCGCCATTGTTTTTTGACAGATAGACTATATACGCCGCTTTTATTGGAAAAAATGCGCTTTGTTAAACAAACCCGATAACCATTCTATATAAGCACCGCAAAGATCTTTTATACGCGAAAAGAACTCAATAAAAATTGATACGAACCGATTTAAAAATAATATTCGTAACTTGATTTTGTAATTCTTAATGGTACGACAAGATTTTAAAATAAATTCGTAACGGACTTGAAAATAATTCGTAATTACGAAAATACGACCCTTATCTGGAGCTCTGCATATGTTAACATGTATTTGCAGAACTGTCATAATCTTGAAGACCTATGCTTCTATGGCTCTGACTTCACTAAGGCCGGATTTAGTGCATTCTTCAAGTCAGGGACATTGGCACATCTTCATTCCCTTGATGTGTCTGAGTGTATAGCTATCAATGATGATATGGTGTTGGACATTGTGCAGTGGTAAATGTTGACTTAAATACTAAGTATAAAGAATGATAGTTTTCCTCCTTTAGGCATTGCCAGCTAGCTCAAATGATAGAGCAATGGAATACAAACCCAAGGATTTCAGATTTGATACATAGACCAGGGGGGCAATTTCATAAAAGAGCGTACAACAATTTGAACTTACAAGAGAATTTTGTTGTCTTTATAAGTACAGGAACTAGTTCACCATGCTCATCAAATATATACGGCGCTAGAGATGCCAATACAATTAATTAAGTACTGAATATTTATAATCATATGATATGGACTTTAGCAATAATGCATCTTCGAAAAATTTATCACATCGTAAATGTGTACTACAATGTTTATTGAAATGGTCCCCAGGTTATGAAATACTTCTATTTCCATTCTCCCCCTATGTCTGTTTGAAGTAGACAATTTGTTAGTTTCTGGCCTAAGACTTGGGCTAAGTATATAAGTGCCTTTGAATTTTTCAGACCCAGTCAAAAAGTGTGTTAAACAAATGACTACTGTCATATGTCTGAAATACTGTTGAAAATGACAAAACAATGCTCCTATAGGCTCTTCCTGATTTTTCTCTGAGAAATAAATATCCTGCATTTGTTATTAATGATTTTTTTCTAGTGCCGCCTGACTGAAATTATGCTGTATTTATTTTACATTTTTTAAAACAAAGAATCAAGTTGGTTTCCTAGAAGTTATATCTTGTGTATGTCACCTGAAATTAACATTACACATTTTTATGCCCCCAAAGGAGGACATATAGTGATCACACTGTCGGTCCATCCATCCGACTGTCCGTCTGTCACACTTTGCGTTTATGTTTCGAAAAATGCTCATAATTTTTATGTCGCTTCAGATGTAACCTTCATAGTTGGTACGCATTTGTATATGGACAAGACCTTTCCATACACATACAAATTTTGACCCCTGTGACCTTGACCTTGAACTTAGGGTCGAGTTTAGGTTTCGAAATCTGCGTTAAGGTTTCGGGAAATGCTCATAACTTATCTCAAAGCGTTTATAGGGGGCATATGTCATCCTATGGTGACAGCTCTTGTTTATGCTGTGTTCATGTACATACCAGATATCTGTTTTGTATTTTTCCCAGCTACGGCCCCTGCCTGCGCAAGCTTGCACTGAGGTTATGTTTGAACATCTCTGACAGGGGACTGGCATCTATTATGGATCACTGCTGGTAGGTACTTGTACAGAATTGATGTGTTTGTTAAACCTTCACTATTAGTGGGTAGTGTAGGAAAGTTTTATGCATATAATCCGCCCCCCCCCCAGCTGTGGCCCTGGACAGTTTGAGCTTGTTGGCTACATTCCACTTAATCATTGTATTATCCTCTTTGGTCAATTGGAAGATAGATCCTATTTCTACAGAGTTATCTCATCTCTGCTATTATAAAAGCGATTTATGAATACAAATATGCCTTTTGTGTTTTTTAATGCCCCCTATCGAAGAAAAGGGGGCATATAGTGATCGGACTGTCCGTCTGTCTGTCCGTTTTTCCGTCACACTTTGCATTAAGGTTTCGAAAGATGCTCATTACTTCTTTGTCCCTTGAGATATAACCTTCATATTTGGTATGCATGTGTATATGGACAAGGCCTTTCCATACGCACAAGAAAAATTACCCCTGTGACCTTGACCTTGAACTTAGGGTCCACATTTAGGTTTCGACATCTGCGTTTAGGTTTCGAAAAACGATCATAACTTCTATGTCCTTTGAGATATAGCCTTCATATTTGGCATGAATGTGTATATGGACAAGGCCTTTCCATACGCACACATTTTTTTACCCCTGTGACCTTGACCTTGAACTTAGGGTCCGCGTTTAGGTTTCGATATCTGCGTTTAGGTTTCGAAAAATGCCCATAACTTCTATGTCCCTTGAGATATAACCTTCATGGTGCTCATGGTGAGATTTTGTGATTGCCTTTTTGTCATATGTGTGTCGTCCATCGTCGGCGTCAACATTCACCTTGTTAACATTCTTTAAGGCCACATTTATTTTCAAATCTTCATCAAACTTAGTAAGAACATGTGTCCCAATGCAGGTTTTTTTTTGTCCGATTTTATAGCCGAAATTCGGCTATGTTCCCAATCCTAAAAAGTATACTGTTTTCCCAAAATGTGGCAAAAATTCCCAATTTCCAAAAAAAAAAAAATTTTTTTTTTTTTTTAGAAAGAAGTGTCTTATGCGTATTTTATCTCAATTTTAATTCAATTACATTTAACAAAGTATTTTATGATTTTGTTCTTTTAATTTTAATGATAATAAAGTGTTATATCAAATTTAGTATTTCCCTGATTAGTGGACTTTTTGTGTGGAAAAAAAGGCTAATGAATTAATTTTCCCAATTTCATGAAAATGCCGATAAATTCCCAATTCCAAAGCCATGGACTATCTTCCCAAAAAGTGGAAAAAAAAACCATGATTCAATGATATATTGGATGAGTTCGAAAATGGTTCCAGTTAGTTGAAAGACATGGTTGCCAATGGGTATGGCAGTTTTCCTTATATGGCTTTAGTTAAACCTTGTTGACACTCATTTATTTTCCAATCTTCATGAAACTTTGTCAGAAAATTAGTTCTTATGATTTCTTTTATGAGTTTGAAGATGTGTCTAGTATGTTAAAAACATGGCCCCCAGAGGGCAGGGCATTTTTCCTTACATGGCTATATTAAAATCTGTTAACACTCTAGAAGTCACATGTTTTGCCTAATTTTCATGAAACTTAGTGTTTCTTGATGGTTGAAAAACAAAGCTTCCTAGCGGCATGGAAGTACATGTATTGCTATAGTAGAACCTTGTTAACACTACAAGTCACATGAAACGTAGTCAGAACATAAGTTCTTATGATATCTTGAATAAGTCAGAAAATGCGTCTGGTCTTTTGAAAAACCTGGCCGCCAGGGAGCAGGGCGTTTTTCCTAATTTGGCTATAGTAAAAGCCTTGTGAACACTCTCAAATCACATTTGTAGTCCAACCTTCATGAAACTTTGTCAGATCATGACCTTGTCCCAATGATATATTGGAAGAGTTTTATAATGGTTCCGTTTGGATTAAAAAATGCTCCCTAGAGGGCGGGGCAGTTTTCCTTCTACGGCATAAGTAAACCTTGTAATGTCACATTTATAGTCCAATTCTTTATAAAACTTGGTCAGAACATTTGTTCTTATGATATCTTAAATGAGTTCGAGAATGGTTCCGGTCTGTTGCAAAAAAATGGCCACCAAGGGGCTTGGTATTTTTAGCTGGACTTTTCGAAGAAAAATGAGAGGTATACTACTCGCCCCAGCGTCGCCGTTGGTGAGAGTTTTTTATTAAGTCAAATAACTTTAACAGTATCAAAGATAATTAACTCAAACATGGATTACTTCTTCATGGCAATAAGACAGTTGTGTATGTCAAGTTGCATAACTCTGTCAGCATTATTTTCAGAGTAATGCCCCTTTTTATACTTAGAAAATTGAAAAATTGGTTAAGTTTTGTGTTTAGGTCCACTTTACTCCTAAAGCATCAAAGCTGTTGCTTTCATACTTGCAACACTTACTAACTATCATAAAGGGACTGTGCAGGCAAAGTTATATAACTCTGTCTAGCATTTTGACAGAATTATGGCCCCTTTATACTTAGAAAATTGAAAATTTGGTTAAGTTTTGTGTTTTGGTCCACTTTACTCCTAAAGGATCATAGCTATTGTTTTCAGACATGGAACACTTGCTAACTATCATAAGGGGACTGTACAGGACAAGTTGCATAACTCTGGTTGGCATTTTGGTGGAATAATGGCCCTTTTTCATAACTTTGAATATTGTGTTAAATTTTGTGTTTAGATCCACTTTACTTTTAAAGTATCAAGGCTTTTACTTTCAAACTTCAAATAATTTCTTACTTTTATGAGGGAACTGTACCTGGCAAGTTGAATTTGACCCTGACCTTTGAATGACCTTCAAGGTCAAATTATAAAATTTTGCTCAAATTGCCATAGCTTCTTTATATATGATCAGATTTGATTTATACTTTGACAAAACAACACTTACCTAACATACCACAATGGACTCCACCCAAACCATCTCCAACCCCCCACCCGAGAATCCCCCCTCCCCCCCCAAAAAAAAATTTAAAATAATTTGTATTTACCCGGTAAGGTGGCATATAGCAGTTGAACTGTCTGTCAGTACGTCCTAAAACTGTAACATTTGCCATAACTTTTTCAATATTGAATATAACCACATGATATTTGGCATGCATGTGTATCATATGGAGCTGCACATTTTGATTGGAGAAAGGTCAAGGTCTTCCTTCAAGGTCAAAGGTCAAATATATGGCGTCTGTCAGTCCCTTCCAAAACTTTAACATTGGTCTTAACTTTTGCAATATAGATAGCAACTTGATATTTGGCATGCATGTGTATCTCATGGACCTGCACATTTTGAGTGGTGAAATTTAAAGGTCATTCATCAAGGTCAAAGGTCAAATTTTGCAATATTGAAGATAGCAACTAGATATTTGGCATGCATGCGTATCTCATGGAGCTGAACATTTTAAGTGGTGAAAGGTCATGGTCATCTTTCAAGGTCAAGGTCAAAGGTCAAATTTTGCAATATTGAAGATAGCAACTCGATATTTGGCATCCATGCGTTTCTCATGGAGCTGCACATTTTGAGTGGTGACAGGTCAAGGTCATCCTTCAAGGTCAAAGGTCAAGGTCACATTTTGCAATATTGAAGATAGCAATTCGATATTTGGCATACATGCATACATGTATCTCATGGAGCTGCACATTTTGAGTGGTGAAAGGTCAAGGTAATCCTTCAAGGTCAAAAGTCAAGGTCAAATTTTGCAATATTGAAGATAGCAACGTGATATTTGGCATGCATGCGTATCTCATGGAGCTGCACATTTTAAATGGTGAAAGGTCAAGGTCATCCTTCAAGGTCAAAGGTCAAATATATGGCTTCAAAACATCGCAGTAGGGGGCATTGTGCTTCACAAACAGCTCTTTTTTTAGCTCACCTGTCATGAAAATGAAATTTGGTCAGATTGTTTATCTTGATGAAATCTGGGTTGGGATTTTATTTGGGTCATCTGAGGTCAAAAACTAGGTCACTAGGTTCAATAATAGAACAAACGTCAACAATTTGTTTGTGTAGACAGTAGAGGTCACAGTTTTCTTCCAATCTTTATGAAATTTAGTCAGAATGTTTATCTTGATGAAAACTGGGTTGGGATTGTGTTTGGGTCATCTGGGGTCAAAAACTAGGTCACTAGGTAAAAAACTAGGTCACTAGGACTAATAATAGAAAAACCTTGTGTAGACAATAGAGGTCGCAGTTTTCATCCAATCTTTATAAAATTTGGTCAGAATGTTTATCTTGATGAAATCTGGGTTGGGATTGTATTTGGGTAATATTGGATTAAAAACTAGGTCACTAGGTCAAATAATAGAAAAACCTTGTGTAGACAATAGAAGTCACAGTTTTCATCCAATCTTCATGAAATTTGGTCAGAATGTTTGTCTTGAAGAAATCTGTGTTGGGATTGTATTTGGGTCATCTGGGGTCAAAAACTAGGTCACTAGGTCAAATAATAGAAAAACCTTGTGTAGGCAAGAGGTCACATTTTTCATCTAATCTTTATAAAATTTGATGAAATCTGGGTCGGAATTGCATTTGGGTCACCTTGGGTCAAAAACTAGGTCAATAGGTCAAATAGTAGAAAAACCTTGTGTTGATAATAGAGGTCACAGTTTTCATCCAATCTTTATGAATTTGGTCAGAATGTTTATCTTTATGAAATCTGTGTTGGGATTGTATTTGGTTAGTCAGGTGAGCGATTCAGGGACATCATGGCCCTCTTGTTTCCTTTTTAGTGATCGGACTGTCCGTCTGTCTGTCCGTCCGTCTGTCTGTCTGTTCGTCTTTCCGTCACACTTCGCGTTTAGGTTTCGAAAAATGCTCATAACTTCTATGTCCCTTGAGATATAACCTTCATATTTGGTATGCATGTGTATATGGACAAGGCCTTTCCATACGCACACACATTTTTACCCCTGTGACCTTGACCTTGAACTTAAGGTAATAGGGTCCGTGCTTAGGTTTCAAAATCTGTGTTTAGGTTTCGAAAAATGCTCATAACTTCTATATCCCTTGAGATATAACCTTCATATTTGGTATGCATGTGTATGTGGACAAGGCCTTTCCATATGCACACAATTTGTTACCCCTGTGACCTTGACCTTGAACTTAGGGTCCGCATTTAGGTTTCGAAATCTGCGTTTAGGTTTTGAAAATGCTTATTACTTCTATGTCCCTTGAGATATACCTTCATATTTGGTATGCATGTGTATATGGACAAGGCCTTTCCATACGCACACAATTTTTTATCCCTGTGACCTTGACCTTGAACTTAGGGTCCGCATTTAGGTTTCAAAATCTGCGTTTAGGTTTCGAAAAATGCTTATCACTTCTATGTCCCTTGAGATATAACCTTCATATTTGGTATGCATGTGTATATGGACAAGGCCTTTCCATGCGCACCAAATTTTCGACCCCTTTGACCTGGACCTTGAACTTAGGGGTGCGTTTAGGTTTCGCAATCTGCATTGAGGTTTTGAAAAAAGGCTCATAACTCCTATGTCCCTTGAGATATAACCTTCATATTTGGTATGTATGTGTATATGGACAAGGCTTTTCCATACGCACACAAATTTTGACCCCTGTGACCTTGACCTTGAGTTTAAGGTTCGCTTTTAGGTTTCGAAATCTGTGTTAAGGTTCCGAAAAAAGCTCATAACTTCTATCAAGCATTTATAGGGGGCATTAGTCATCCTATGGTGACAGTTCTTGTTTTTTTGTTTTTTTTTAAAGATCATCTAATAAATGAACACACACCCACATTATTCCCCCTTTCCACCCAACAACCACCCACCCCCACCTAAAAATAATTTAAAATATTTATTTTATTTTTGAAAGACCAGCCAACCATCCCACCCTAGCTATTGCTATCAAACTTGAAATTTAATCTTATTAGTTTGTTTTATCTCAAATGTTCAATTATAAGATTGTGGAAAATATACATGAACTCGTCTATGATGTACCACTTCTTTAAAACATAAGCGATCAATATGTTTCAATTATGGTCCTCTTCCAGTTAGAATATGACTATATTACCTTGACCTTATTGAATATATGAACAATTTCCACATGATGGCTTTTGTTATACTGTCAAGCACTCGAAAAGTGGAGCGCGCTGTATTCTGACAGCTCTTGTTTCTTATAGGGCTACAGTAAAACCTTGTAAGCACTCTACAATTCACAAATTTAGTCCAATCTTCATGAAACTTGGTAAGTACAATGTACATTTGTGTCTTGCTCTGAAAAAACTGGGCTTAATTCATGTGCGTAAAGTGTCGTCCCAGATTAGCCTGTGCAGTCCGTACAGGCTAATCAGGGACGACACTTTCCGCCTAAACTTGATTTTCGGTAAGGATGGACTTCCTTGAAACTAAAAATACCATAAAAGCGGAAAGTGTCATCTGCACAGGCTAATCTGGGACGACACTTTACGCACATGCATTAAGCCCTGTTTTTACAGAACAAGAACATTTGTTCTAATGATATGTGGGCTCAGTTGGAAAATGGTTTCTGTCCGTTGAAAAACATGGCAGTCAAGGTGCAGGGCATTTTCCTAATATTACTATAATGAAACCTTAATAACTCACTAGTTGATATTTTGGCCAAGTTTGAAAATGGTTTCAGAAACATCTAAAAAGTTGCTGAGAGCAGTTCAGTTCCATGAAGTTTCAGGTGAGCGACCATGTGCGTCAGGCTCTCATGTTTCCTATAATACTTCACTTCTATCAGTTAAAGACTGAGTTTTACCAAGTATTGACAGAGCTCACATGGAGTTGAATCTAATATAAGTAATATACAGACTATTTTGGTGAAGTTGTTGTTATAGTTTGACTTGGTTAATTATGAAAATAAGTCTTATTAGCTTCAGATAACAAAATGAGTATCAATAAATGAATAAATATTATCGTTTATGGATGTATATTTTTTAAACAATTATTGTTAAATTGATTACAATAATTATAAGGATAATGGATAAAACCATAAGTTTGATTTTTTTTATAGAAACACACTAAGTTGATGCAAAACGTCTTTAAAAAAAACCCACTACTGTATTTGGTCATTACATTAATTGATTGGTTAATATTTGTTTGTAGATTAGTTTGCTCACTGCTTTCAGATCGTTATTAGCATAATAGATGACTTGGAAAGAAGAAAGCCAAACCTTGGCATATGCTTTGCACCTAGGGACTACTTCCGTTGTTTCCAATTAGAGTAGAATTACAATAACTCGAGCTGGCGATTTCTCGAAAACTGGCGATTACTCGAGCATTAAAGGAAGTCCCTAACAATTTCCTTTAATTTCTATATACAAATACCGCAATAACTCAAACATGCGATTTTCGATGACTCGAGGTTGTCTGCCGGTCCCTGAAAGGCATTTCACACCTGATTAACTGGCAATTATTCGAAGACACTTTCTCGTCTGGTTGGTGCTAAAATATACGAGTTGTGAAAACAGCGCAATCAAGCAAACAAGAAACGCTTGAATAGGTGTGAAGTTAGTCGTATTCATTAAATACAAACGGTGTATTGATGATGTTGCTTTTCGTGTGTTTTTACATGCGCATGTACGTACCTTGTGTGCTATTTTAGATATGTAACATGTACATTTAATATTGTTTTAATATGTTAAATTATATATGTGTTATGTGTGTATGTTGATAAAATTAAAAGAATGAAAGAACATATTAAATATTTAGTTTACTGTAACCTTAAGCGATGTTTACAAAGCTGTTTTATTGTCAAGCAACGTCTTACATGTCAATACAGCGTTTGCGGTAAGAAACCAACCGAAACAGCGAAACAAAAAATACCATGGATTACTCGAAACATGCGATTACTCGAGCATCTAGGTCAGTCCCGTGCGACCTCGAGTTATCGCAGTTTTACTGTGATGATTTAATTAATAAATTTTTATCAGTAATAAAAAATATTTTGCATGAATGTAGTTATTGTACGTTTATTTAAAGTTTACAATATATACTTCTATCGGCATTATTGTAATCGGAGATATTTGTAAAATATCAAGATACGAATGTTTTGCGCTTAAGGTCTTGTAATGTTTGATTTATTTTTTGTGCAAAAAGGTCTTATATGAAGATCAGATCAATTTTTTTCTGTTCATATGTCTTAATATGAAGACTTTTAATCTGAATACTGTAAATATGTGTTTATTGAAATATTTTTTAATGATGGAAGAAAATAAAAAAAAATACATTTATTTGAATTCAAGTTGTATTACCTGGAGTACATGAAATGCATTGCGTTGTGCTTGTTTTTAACCAATAATTATAACTATAAAGTATTATCACTGTATTTGATTTTTTTAATTATTTAAATGTATGCAGACATACTAGTAACAGAAAAATGATCATTACACAGTGACTGGGGGCCTGTACAGAATTATTTAGTAGACGACCAATACATAAGAAGAAACAAGTTATTTTCATATCTTTAAATCTTTCATAAAGCATTTAATATTTGTATTGTAATTATTATAATTCAATAGAGTTCAAGTCAAAACAAGTCTTATCAGCTTATTATAATTAAAAAAAATAATAAACTTTGTTATTAAAAGCAGGCCTTTAACCCTCTTTCTAAAGTCAAATACAAACTACAGTGTATTCAAATATATTGATTGTGATATACGAAAAATGTTTAGACAAAACTAGTACAAAATCCTATTGATCTTTTTCCAACCTTTTGAGCATCATTATTATAATTGTCTCAGTCTGACATGTTTCACATTGGTACCATTGTCTCAGTCTGACATGCTATGTACTGGTATCATTGTCACAGTTTGGCATGATACATACCGGTACAATTGTCTCAGTCTGACATGCTAGTACCATTGCCACAGTCTCACATGCTACTTACTGGTATAATTGTAACAGTCTGACATGCCAGGCACTGGTACCATGTCACAGTCTCAGATGCTTCGAATTGGTACCATTGTCACCATCGGACATGCTACATACTGGTATAATTGTCACAGTTTGACATGCTATAAACTGGTATAATTGTCACAGTCTCGAAGGCTACATACTGGTATAATTGTAACAGTCTGACATGACATGTACTGGTACAATTGTCACAGTCTGACATGCCACGTACTGGTGCCATGTCACAGTCTCAGATGCTACCTACTGGTATCATTGCCACAATCTGACATATCACGTACTGGAATAATTGTCACTGTCTGACATGGATTCATACTGGTACAATAGGCACAGTCTCACATGCTTCCTACTGGTACCATTGTCACAATCTGACATGCTACGTACTGGTATAATTGTCACAGTCTCACATGCTCCGTGCGGGTAAAATTGTCACAGTCTCACATGCAACCTACTGGTACCATTGTCACAATCTGACATGCTACGTACTGGTATAATTGTCACAGTCTTAAATGCTCCGTGCGGGTAAAATTGTCACAGTCTGTCATGCTCAGTACTGGTATAATTATCACAGTCTACCATGCTATTTGCTGGTACCATTGTCACAGTCTAACATGCTTTGTACTGGTACCATTGTAACAGTGTGACATGCTAGGTACTGGTACCATTGTTACTGTCTGACATGCTATGTACTGGTACCATTGTCTCAGTGTAACATGCTACATACTGGTACCATTGTCACAGTCTCACATGCTACTAACTGGTAAAATTGTCTCAATCTAACATTCTACATACTGGTAAAATTGTCACAGTCTGACAGGCTATGTACTGGTAAAATTGTCACAGTCTCACATGCTACGTACTGGTACCTTTGAAATAGTTTGAAATGCCATGTACTGGTACCATTGTCACAGTCTCATAAGCTGCGTACTGGTATAATTGTCTCAATCTCACATGCTACATGTAGGTATAATTGTCACAGTTTTTAATGCTATGTACTGGGATCATTGAAACAGTCTGATGTTACACGTACTGGTACCATTGTAACAGTCTGACATGCTACATACTGGTATCATTGTCACAGTTTGACCAGCTATGTACTGGTTCAATTTTCACAGTCTGACATGCTACATACTGGTATAATTGTCACAGTCTGACAGGCTACGTACAGGTCAAATTGTCACAGTCTCACATGCTACGTACTGGTACCATTGAAATAGTTTGACATGCCATGTACTGGTACCATTGTCACAGTCTAATGAGCTACGTACTGGTATAATTGTCTCAATCTCACATGCTACATGCTGTTATAGAACCATTGAAACAGTCTGATGTGACACGTACTGGTATCATTGAAACAAGCAGACATGCTAGGTGCTGGCTCCATTGTCACAGTCTTACTTGCTATGCACTGGCATCATTGAAACAGTCTGACATGCTAGGTACTGGTACCATTGTCACGGTCTGACATGCCACATACGGTATCATTGAAACAGTCTGACATGCTAGGTACTGGTACCATTGTCACAGTCTTACATTCTAAGTACTGGTATAATTGTCACAGTCTAACATGCTATGTACTGGTACCATTGTCACAGTCTGACATGCTATGTACTGGTACAATTGTAACAGTCTGACATGCTACCTACTGGTACCATTTTCACTGTCTGACATGCCATGTAATGATATCATTGAAACAGTCTGACATACTACGCACTGGTACTATTGTCACAGTATCACATGCTAGGTACTGGAACAATTGTAACAGTCTGACATGCTTCTTACTGGTACCATTGTCACAGTCTTAACTGCTACTTACTGGTATAATTGTCACAGTCTGACATGCTACTTACTGGTACCATTGTCACAGTCTGAACTGCTACTTACTGGTATAATTGTCACCGTCTGAACTGCTAGGTACTGGAACCATTGTCACAGTCTAAAATGCTACATACTTGTACCATTGTAATAGTCTGAAATGCTAAGTACTGGTATCGTTGTAACAGTCTGATTAGTTACTTGTGCTGGGACAATTGTCACAGTCTGACATGCTACTTACTGGTACCATTGTCACATTCTATCATGCTACATATTGGTATTATTGTCACAGTCTAACATGATACATACCGGTATTATTTTCACAGTCTGACATACTAGTACTGGTACGATTGTAGTGTTTTTATTTATTTTGTATACAGTACCAGAAATGGCGTTTTCCAATAAGAAAATAACTACAAATTTCCCAATTGCTGTAAAAAAACAATTGAAAAAAACTAAAAAAACACAAATTTTAATTAGTTTTCCTATGCAACTCTATGGTATGACAACCTGACAACATTAAGTTAATAATTTTTAAGTATATGGGAGCAAAATATCAAATATACCAATTTCCCAATATGAAGACTTCACATCGTGAATTTTCCCAATTTCTCGGGTTTTCTCACACAATTTGGCTTGTACCAATACTTTTACCAATAGGTAACACAAATTGCGGCATTATCTCAGTCTGTATGTACTGCTACCATGGTCTCGGTCTCACATTCTAGGTTCTGGTACAATTACACTATCATGTTTATATTCTTTTTCAGTGCAAAACGGTTGCAACTGCAGATACGACCGTTTTGCAATGAAAATAATTTCATTTTCAGATACGACCTTTTGCCCAATGACCGTTTTAGGGGTTTTTAAGCAGAATTGAGCTTAAATATTTTTTCAGATTATAAATTTTGACATTTAAGTACAAAATATGCAATAAAGTCATTTTTGTAAAAAATGTCAGCTACGACCGTTTTGCGCTAAGCCCACGATTTGCTGTAAAATACTTGAACATGTCATCGCTAGCTCTATCATGTCTCACCTAGATAAAATAATATTCATATGACCTCCAACACGGGTTTAGACTGTCCAGTTCTTGTGAAACACAACTGATATCAGTCCTCTTAACCCTTTGCATGCTGGGAAATTTGTTGTCTGCTAAAATGTTGTCTGCTTAATTTCTAAAATTAGCATTTTTATTATGTCCCCCACTATAGTAGTGGGGGACATATTGTTTTGCCCTGTCTGTTGGTTGGTCTGTTGGTTGGTTGGTTTGCGCGAACTTTAACATTTTGCAATAACTTTTGCTATATTGAATATTGCAACTTGATATTTGGCATGCATGTGTATCTCATGGAGCTGCACATTTTGAGTGGTGAAAGGTCAAGGTCATCCTTCAAGGTCAGAGGTCAAATATATGTGGCCCGAATCACTTATTTTATGAATACTTTTGCAATCTTGAAGATAGCAACTTTATATTGGGCATGCATGTGTATCTCATGGAGCTGCACATTTTGAGTGGTGAAAGGTCAAGGTCATCCTTAAAGGTCAGAGGTCAAATATATGTGGCCCAAATCGCTTATTTTATGAATACTTATGCAATATTGAAGATAGCAAGTTGATATTTGGCAAGCATGTGTATCTCATGGAGCTGCACATTTTGAGTGGTGAATGGTCAAGGTCGAGGTCATCCTTCAAGGTCAAATATATGGTTCAAAATTTCTCATGTAATGTCACTTCTGCAATATTGAAGCTAGCAATTTTATATTTGGAATGCATGTGTATCTCATGGAGCTGCACATTTTGAGTGGTGAAGGGTCAAGGTCATCCTTCAAGGTCAAACGTCATATAGGGGTACATTGTGTTTCACAAACGCATCTTGTTTCGATTTTTTTTCAAAGAATACTATCAGAATAGCAAACAGATCATGATGAGACGCCACGTTTTGTGGTGTCTAATCTGGATCCAAACTGTTTGAACAGGCCTTCAAAATTCGGTTCCCGCACTGAAAGAGGTATATTGAAGCTCCTGGTCTATGGGAGCAAGACTGGTTGATAAAATTACACTCTGAAAAATGCAACATCCTCAGCATTACTAAAAAGAAACCCTATAATATTCTCATATAAATAACATGCTCACATCCTTGAAAATGTTAATCATGCCAAATATCTAGGTCTCACGTTCCGAAGTAATCTCAAATGGGATAAACATATTAACTCAATCACTTATAATGCAAACCAGGCACTAGGATTTCTTCGCCGCAACCTAAAAATTAGCTCATCAAAAGTCATGCCTAAACTAGAAGATTTCTCCAGTGTCTAACACCCAAATTGAAAAGCTCAAATAAATCAACTGAAAAAAGTACAAAGACGTGCGGTAGATTCGTAACAAACATTTATCACATCAAAAGATCAGTAGTTATAATGATATACACCCTTAATCAGGCTTCTTGAAACAAGCAGAACACGCAAAACAAATTTCTTATTATTATTTTATATAAAATTACCCACCACATAGTTGCCACCCAGTGCCCTCACACTACTTTGGGGGAAGGGGTCCGCATCCCTTAGGAGGGGGAATTTTCGCGGCGTTTCCCTTTTTGGGGGATTTTTTTTACTTACTCTCTCATTATTACATTTGTACATGTTTGCACTATATTCATTGCATTTTTCATAATTATGTGTGTTTGCAGAGAATAAATTGAAATAGAATTGAGATAAAATAATCATGAGACACATCTTTCTATTTAAAAAAAAATAATTTTTTTTTTGGGGGGGGGGGAATTTTTCCCCCCAAAAGGGGAAAAAAGTATACTTTTCAGGTGGGGGACTGCCGCCGAATTTCGGCGGCAGATTTAATAGATTGAGGACCCTGCCATCACACCTCCAGATAATCTCATTGTTCCTGTCGACTGCCGATCTAGGCTCAGCAGTAACCATTGTTTTAAACAATACACACTTCATAAGACTTTTTTATTCGCATTCTCCCCAAGATCAGTAGTACAATGGAATTCATTACCTCCCCACATACATGAGTCAGCCACAGTAGAAGTTTTTAAAACCCTTACTCCTGTGACCGTCATTGTCCCCTGAAAACACTTGCAATGTAAATAATTTTGAACACCCAACTGATCACCTTTTGTACAGTTCTCGTCCCTTAACCAATAGGCGCCGGCACAAAATATTCTATTTAAAAGGAGTGCTGTATCAGAAGAAGAAGCATATGAGTCGTGTTCTGAGAAAACTGGGCATATTGCATGTGTGTAAAGTGTCGTCCCAGATTAGCCTGTGCAGTCCGCACGGGCTACTCAGGGACAACACTTTCCGCCTTAACTGAATTTTTGCTAAGAAGATATTTCAACGAAAAATACCATAAAAGCGGAAAGTGTCGTCCCTGATTAGCCTGTGCGGACTGCACAGGCTAATCTGGGACCACACTACGCACATGCATTAAGCCCAGTTTTCTCAGAACTCGACTCATATAAATGAACGTCACAAGATTATGTACATCTCTGCTTGATGACATGATTTTTTTGATGATTTAAGTAATATTGATAATTTAGCTGTTTATGTCCAAATTGTATTTACATTGTATATTTATTTCTTAAATTCATGTTAAAAAAAATTACTAAGAATATTACAATGTTTTCTTTACTTTGTATATTGATATGCTGTTACTTTATTTAAAATTTTGTCAATTCAACGTGGATAATGATACATTAGAAACCAAGATACTGTGTATTGTTTATTGGTAACTGAATGTGTTAGCTTCTGCCTTATTTTTACGTGCTATACATGTACATGTATGTGTTTTAAAAATCCAAATTATTGTGCAAAGTCTATTGGTGACCAAATGTGCTGTGTTACGTATATATGCTTATTATATGTGAAATGTTTAGTAACAACGCTGCATTATATATTTTTTCTGTACTTGAAATATGTGTTTAAACCACTTATTTATTTACAAGAAATTAAGTGGATATTTTATTGTTTTCTTAATTTATCTGACTTTTTAAGCAGACAAATCTTATCTTTTTTAATTACCATATATGATGTAAGAATGATTTTATAATATGATTCTATATATTTTATGTATATTTGCCTTATTTAATTACAAATTGTGTTCAATTTTTCAGCTTTTATACACTTGCTATCTTTATTCACCATGCTTTGTAGTTGGTTGTACAAGCTGCCCAGCTTATGTTTGTTGTTTTATTTACTTGATGACTTAAAATAAACCTATCCTATCTTATGTTATGTGTTTTCTGGATTAATATTCAAATGAAACACACATTAACTCATAGCCCTGGTAGGGTTATTAGATTCCGAGACAGACCAACTTTCAACGTAACATAGGAAACAGAGTCTTAAATTTTGCGATGAGTCATCACAGATTTTTAGCTCGGCTGTTTTCGGAGAAAACCTGAGATATTGTCATAGCCAGCTCGTCGTATCCGTCGTCGTGTCGTCCGCCGTCCGCATCGTGCTAAAACCGTAACATTTTGTCAAGGTTTTAAACATTGGCTCTAAAATCAAAGTGCTTCCACCTACAACTTTGAAACTTCATATGTACCTTCACCTTGATGAGTTTTACATCACACACCCATATTTGTGTCACTAGGTTAAAGGTCAAGGTCACTGTGACCTTTAAAAAAAATTCTTACAAGCTTTCATTTCTTCAAAAATGCAGCCGCACCCGAGCGTGGCACCCGTTATGCGGTGCTCTTGTTTTTAAATATATCTATATGTTCTGAGTAGCAATTAATCGTGCTGCTGGGTATATACTTTACCGATTGCAAAGTAACTCTCCGTAAGAGTGTGTAGTGGATCGTGACCGAGTGCATCTGTATTTATTCCATATGGCCTTAGCCCTCAGAAGACTCTTTACTGCGGATAGTGCGAGATACGTGAGATGTCCCGTTCGAGTGTCTTACCATGATCTTTTATTACCCATTTAATAGAACAGAACCGTGAACACTGCACCTCGGTTTAACTCTTTCAGTGCTGGAACCTAATTTTGAAGGCCTTTGCAAACAGTTTGGATCCATATGAGACGCAACAGACGTGGCGTCCCATCAGGATCCAAACTGTTTGCTATTCTGTCTGTCTGTCTGTCCGTCCTGGCCGCTATCTCCTACACTAGCACTAGAACCTTGAAACTTACACACTTGGTAGCTATGAGCATATGTGCGACCCTGCACTATTTGGAATTTTGATCTGACCCCTGGGTCAAAAGTTATGGGGGTTGGGATGGGGGCGGGTCAGCGATTTTTACTCATTTTTAGCTCTCCTGACCGAAGGCCTGAAGAGCTTATGTCATGACGTGGTTTTCGTCGTCCGTCCGTTCGTGCGTGTGTTAGACTTTTTCTTGTTTACGCGATAAAGTCCACAGTTTTCATCAGATCCTTTTCAAACTTGTTCAGTGTCTTTATATTAATAAGGATTAGAACCCTACTGAAAATGGGTTACATCAGAGTAAAAAGTCCAGAATTATCTCCCCTTGAATTTGAGAATATTGTAAAATAAGACTTGTTTACACAATTAAGTCCACAGTTTTCATCCAATCATTTCCCAACTTGCACAGTGTCTTTATCTGAAAGATGAGTCAAACCCTATTGAAAATGAACAATATCGGAGTTATAAGTCCAGAATTATCTCCCCTTGAATTTGAGAAATAAATGAAAATCTTTAACATTTTGCCATAACTTTTGCAATATTGAAGATAGCAACTTCATATTTTGCATGCATGTGTATCTCATGGAGCTGCACATTTTGAGTGGTGAAAGGTCAAGGTCATCCTTCAAGGTAAAAAGGTAAAAAAAAAATCAATGCGGCGCAGAAGGGGACATAGTGTTTCCGACAAACACATTTCTTGTTTGTTTACATATAAAGTTCTATCCTTTTGAAACTTCAACAGATGTTTTATATCATCAAGGGCCAGAACCCCAATGAGAGTGAAGAAAATTTGTTCAACTTATTGTTGAAAAGGAGCCATTTTAAGTTTAATTGTACGTTTCTTCTTTTTTATGCGATAAATTTCCCAGTTTGGGTCTGTTTATTTAAAACTTACTCAGATTGTTCATGCTTTAAAGGGCTTGAGCCCTATTGATTCCAGCCAGTAGAGCGATTCAGGCCCTCATGGGCCTCTTGTTTTAGGTCATTTTACTATATTTTTTTCATTTCTAAACCGATTGTCTTCAAATTGATACTGAACCTCTCTTATGACAATACGGTCAATCTCAACTATGCATGGCCCCATTACCAACCCTGGGGCGCCCTGCCCACATAGGCCACGCCCACCCAAAATTGCCTTTTACTATAATTTCTTCATTTCTACACCGATTCACTTCAAATTAATACTGAACCTCTCTTATGACAATACGGTCAATCTCAGCTATGCATGGCCCCATTCCCAACCCTGGGGCGCCCCGCCCACATAGGCCACGCCCACCCAAAATTGCCTTTTACTATAATTTCTTCATTTCTACACCGATTCACTTCAAATTGATACTGAACCTCTCTTATGACAATACGGTAAATCTCAGCTATGCATGGCCCCATTACCAACCCTGGGGCGCCCCGCCCACATAGGCCACGCCCATCAAAAATTGCCTTTTACTATAATTTCTTCATTTCTACACCGATTCACTTCAAATTGATACTGAACCTCTCTTATGACAATACGGTCAATCTCAACTATGCATGGCCCCATTACCAACCCTGGGGCGCCCCTGGGTCAAACATGCGGCGTGGGGATACGCGTCGGCCTCTGCCGCGCCATTTCTAGTTTTAATATAGGACTGACATCCGAAATGATTGAATCCAATGTTTATGTTCCGTTGTGTTTACCTTTGCTGGAAATTTTGATTTACATGCGTTTGACACAGGAACTGAATGTTGGGTATCCAGGGTGCAGGATCACATGACTATGGGGTTCACAAATGGATGTTAATGGATGTAAACACGGTTAGTTTTGCTTTTTTTGAATAATTAAAAAATATTTGTTCTGAATAATTTCAACTAGTGCATAAAAGACAGTGTTATATGCGGCTTAGGGCAATGTGAAAAACATCATAATTACTTTTTTTAAAAGCCTCTTCCTGGCCAAAATGTCGATGACCAGTTGAATGTTATTGTTTACATTAGGGATTTTCCGCGCATGTGCACTGACTAGTTGGCCTTTGACCTTGAAGGATGACCTTGACTTTTTACCACTCAAAATGTGCAGCTCCATTAGATACACATGCATGCCAAATATCAAGTTGCTATCTTCAATATAGCAAACGATATGGCCAAGGCACGATACCGGGGGCATAAAAATGAGTGAAAATCTCTGACCGGTCCACCCCAACCCCCATAACTTTTGACCTACGGGTCAGATCAACATGCCAAATACTGCAGGGGCGCACATATGCTCATAGCTACCATGTGTGTAAGTTTCAAGATTCTAGTGCCTATAGTGTAGGAGGAGATAGTTGCCAGGACGGACGGAAGACGGAGATAACCACAATATCCCCATTTTTTCTCCGAAAAGCGTGGGGATAATAAGAAAATAACACTTGTACTGTAAACGGCATGATTTTTTTTACGGAGCGTAGCGTAAAATTCACAAGCCCACAATCGGAACTTGTGGTTTTTACGGTTCTTGCAGATTTTATGCTATACCGTCATGAAAGTAAATGTGTTTGCACGGCGCTTAATGTAGTTACGGTAGTTAAAGCGGGTATATACGATTTTTTTATATGTGTTTAATTGTAATATATTGATAAAATATGTTACAATAACACAAAAAGGCAAGAAAAATTATACATAAAAGCCGAATTTCATAAAATGCAGTAAAGACAAATTAGCGCCCCGAGCCGATTGTGACGTACATATTTTCCTACAATAACCGAAGCATTCGTCTTTGTATTAGGATCGGAGTTAGTGTTCGTGTGTCGTATGAATAGATATCGTTGCAGGAATTCAAATAAACCGTTAAACTAAGTTTAGATTCACATCGTACATGTATGGTATACATGCTGGCGAATTCGGCTGTACAGCCGTTTTGAATTAAAGAATTAAATATCTGGCTTATTTCGCATTTTTCGACACATGTTGTTCTTAACTTTTATTTTAATTTATATTGAAATATATATATAATAAGTTTTTTTACACATTTTATATAAATTCATAAATATTTGACAAAATCGTATATACCCGCTTTAAATTGGCAGCAACCACTTAGTTTCTCTATATATAGCGCAAGCATAACGATTTGAATTAACGTTCATTAAGCTACAGGTAGTGCAAGAATTCGATGTTGAATAACGTTGTTTACATTCCGTGGGATCAAATCATATTTTATTAATCATATAATGTGAGCGTTCCTATTTTAATGCAGAAAAGCGTATTTCATTTGAGGTCGTTCCACGTGCATGCCAATACAGCATTGTCTATTTCGTTTACAAATTGTTATGAACATAAAAAATATGGACATGCCATTACAGCCTCCGTCTTTATCACAAAATGAATTGAAGCTGTTAGGTGTTATTTGCATAAATCAACGTTATTTGCAAAATACAGTAAAGTCACACCCATGGCATTCATTTTCCGTTCGATTTATAACAGCACTTCCTGTAAAATACGCAAATATCCACAAAGGGCAAATATATTGATCGTTGCTGTACGTATTGTCTGTACGCATTGTCTTAATTTTGAATGTTCAACATATTACAATACGATGCCTTATCCTAAATTGTACAGAAGTTGAAATTGACATACCATCGGCGGATTCACATGTTGTATCTAATGCACGACATTGATCACTAATAAATACACTTAAAGGGGCCTTTTACGTTTGGGTAAATTGACAAAATTAAAACAAGTTGTTACAGATTCGCAAATTTTCGTTTAAGTTATGATATTTATGAGGAAACAATAATACTGAACATTTTCCATGCTCTAAAATATCCATTACATATATCTTTTGACGATTTGAAAAACTGAAAAGTATAAAGCGTTGCAACGCGAAACGATTGGATAATTTGGAAAGTTCTGTTGTTATATTTTGTGAAACTACGAGGATTGCTTATATAAAGTAAAAGATACACGGCATCATAGCATGAGCACGGATGACCGATGTCATCTAAGCGGAAGATTTTTACAACCAGGACTCAAGGGGTCAGTGGTTCGAGCCCAGTTGAGGGTTACTTTTTTCGGCGTAAGCTGTATTAAGCCAGCTTTTCACCTTAGCCTGACCTTTGTAAGTGTCCAATACAATTCAAATAAAATTTCCCGCGGCTAGGTACGAATGAATACACTTCATTTATTCCATTGGCTGATTTGAGTATACCACCAGAACATTGGAAACATATCCGCGTCTTTGTAACACTGTTTTACTGTATGAAACAATTTTATCTCTAATTAAAAGGCTTAATAGATAGAACAGTTTTACACTCAATTCACGACATCAATACAGTTTGTGCGTACACCTTTTATTTTCAGAGTATTACCAGCGCAAAGGCGTTTATACTTAAAAGGCTATGTTCTCATATTTAGTACTTACTTCCATATTCCTGTCAACATGTTAACATGTAAAAGTATAAAGAGCAGTGGAAGCGAGGCCTCACTTTAAAGCATTGCATTTCAACCCACGAGATTTCGGGTCAATTCGCGGACATTCAGAGTTTATATACAGGTCATCACCGGAGTTCGCGGCCAGTAAAATAATCGTTATATAATAAAGACGCTATCCGTGAACTAGGTGACCTGGAATTTTCTTTAGACCAGAAATATGTTAAATGAAGATATTCAGCAATATAATTATGGTATGTCAATAATAGATTCTTAATGTGTTTTCAACAATACACTGATAAATATTATTTTTGATAAGTTAAACAATAATTATTCCACCATATTGCCTAATGTACTAAAGTGAAATATGAGCATGTAACAGTTTATAGGTGTCTATCGCAACCGTTGATTATTTTTGATGTTTCTACTTCATATACACTTATATTAATTCATGCAGCATCAACATACTAACACAATATAACAGAAAGAGAAAAATAATGCATTTGAATATCAACCGTACTTTCGTTTGACAACTGATCATGCGTTTACGAGTTGAACCTAAATTTAGTTTTAGTGCAGATTTGTTCATACGACACAAAGACACAATATTGTTTTACGGATCATTTCGGCTTACAGGACTGGGTGGGTCACGTAAGAATATCGAATATAAAATATATTTTTATAAACAACTGGTAGCAAGGTGAGTTGCAGATAATTGATCAGTAACCACATTTTAACTAACTATTTTGACCCATTAATTCTTTTCAGCTCAATTCAACAGTGCAAAATGCCCATAATATCACTTTAAGCATGAGCACGATGATTCTCGATACTGTTAATAATCGAATCAAATAGCAATGCCCGACAAACCACTAAAACAGGTTTGTTTGAAGAACGCGCCTATAAATACGGATACTTCTCGTGTGGCCGGTTGACTCATATGTTTAAATTTCACTTCCATTCTTCTTTTGGTTTTCTGTTTTGTATCTATAGGTTTATGACCAGAAATATGTTATAATGTAAAATAAGCCGCGAAAACTCCGCGTAACATCCCGTACTGCGTGTGTTGCAGCTAAGAACTGCACAGAAAAAGACATACGCTATCCTTGATCTCATTCATTAAACAATTTACGCCGTATATCTTTTTTAAAGATATTTCTTGTTAATTGTAGTCTTGTTTTTAAGTGGATATTTTTAGGTCGAATGTTAAAATGTATCAATATAAAGCGTTTAATGACACACTTCAAAACATGCCAAAATCTGTGAAAAGGCCCTTATAGTAACCTTATAGTCTAGGTTATACATAACGCCTCCTCAATATGAGCATTGTATTTGTGTGCTTGGACACATTCACTAAAATCGTGATGTTGCATATTTAGATCAAGTAATGTGAGCGTTAGTGTTTGGATGTTAAACAATTATTGTCAAACCAAATCGACTGTCAAAGTAACAAGTAAAAAGCGTCCTGAATGATTGTAAACGAATTAAAACGTCTGCATCAGAAATAATTAATGGCGACTAGAAAAATGACGTTCTGTCAGTGTGTGTCTCATGATTATGCAAAATTCAATCGAGCTCATTAGTTGATTATATAAATGCAGTATGTGGTTTTTCAAAACTAATGTTTAATGCGTGTTATGCCGTTATAGGGTTGTTAATTACGTTAGAAAATTCAAAGGTAATTAATTATGCATATTTTGTCGACTGCTGCCCTTAACAAAACAAAGCACCTATGAATGGCCTATTAGGGCTTATATGCCAGTCTCCAGAAACTTTTGTTTTGCGAATTTTATTGGGGGAAATATTTACATCGTTATGTCCGTAATGTCGAGTGTCTAACCATTTTTAGTTAATGTTTTACCTCAACACCATGACATAAGATACTAAATATGAAAAACAACTGATTGGTTTGACACGCATTATCTGAATTTCTTTTTCCGTGTTTACATTTTATGTAATCTTATAAAACATTTGAAACAATTAATTGCAATATTTCGAATTGTGTCTGCCAAATGTTTGCAGATACTTACAACAAATAACATAACATATAAACGCGATCGACTATTTATAAAATATGGTTTGTAAGGAAGTATTTAGATTATAATGCATAATAATACATATGAGTTATATTTGGGCGAGATCACTTTCACATGTCTAGTGGCAGATTTTTGCCAATAACTGTGGTTGAGCTATCTGTGCACGAGCAAGAAGGTTTTCGTATTAATTCAAGTATTATTTTTTAATGGATGTATTTGTGATGTCTTTGTTGTTGATATTTTTGTATTTGACGGTACTGACTGTTAGGGTCTACAGGATTTCCGCTCCAAAGCTTCGAGTATTTACACGTGAGGCGTTCTGAGAAACGGGGGCTAAATGCATGTGCGTAAAGTGTGGTCCCAGATAAGCCTGTGCAGTCCGCACAGGTCAATCATGTAGGTCACTTAACATTTAAATGAAATTGTTTGTTTAAAAGGTCTCTTCGAGATGTAAATCCATTGTAGACACAAAGTGCAAGACTGCACATTCTAATCTGGGATGATTCCTAGCACATACATGTATGCATTACACCCAGTTTGAACATGTGTCTTTGTACTAGTATATCGTATTTCAATGAATCCATTTTCATGTTCTGCTTTCTTAAGTGTTTTAAGACAAATTTGAACACTTGAGAGAGGTAGTTTTCTGTCTAGATTTCGTTTTGATACTTAAAATTACAAATTGCTTTATATATAAAAAAATCTTATCTGTACATGAGTTATTTAAATGGTTAGGTTTTCAGTTTAATTATTTGATCAATCAACACACAATTCTATTATGACCATTTTAATCGGTATATGTCTATGATAAGAATTGTATTCAAATCTTACTGGGTGGCTGTTGTAAAATAATTAACTTAAAATATTTTTTTAATGTTTATTGTTCAGTGAACAAGAATTTGAAGTTCGGAATACAATTAAACGTCAAGGACATTGCTGTCAGTATATAAAGCTCCTTAGTATTGCTGCTTGTTTGGTCACCTTACAGCAATTTGTTTGGCCCAATTGGGAAAAGTACCTGTACCGTTCTATTTGGGAAGTAATAGCGTGAAAAACCTTGAAATTGATACAGTTCACATTGATGTCAGTATATAAAGCTCCTTAGTATTGCTGCTTGTTTGGTCACCTTACAGCAATTTGTTTGGCCCAATTGGGAAAAGTACCCATACCGTTCTATTTGGGAAGTAATAGCGTGTGAACCCTGAAATTGATACAGTTCACATTGATGTCAGTATATAAAGCTCCTTAGTATTGCTGCTTGTTTGGTCACCTTACAGCAATTTGTTTGGCCCAATTGGGAAAAGTACCCGTACCGTTCTAATAGGGAAGTAATAGCGTGAAAAACCCTGAAATTGATACAGTTCACATTGCTGTCAGTATATAAAGCTCCTAAGTATTGCTGCTTGTTTGGTCACCTTACAGCAATTTGTTTGGCCTAATTGGGAAAAGTACCCGTACCGTTCTATTTGGGAAGTAATAGCGTGAAAAACCCTGAAATTGATACAGTTCACATTGATGTCAGTATATAAAGCTCCTTAGTATTGCTGCTTGTTTGGTCACCTTACAGCAATTTGTTTGGCCCAATTGGGAAAAGTACCCGTACCGTTCTAATAGGGAAGTAATAGCGTGAAAAACCCTGAAATTGATACAGTTCACATTGCTGTCAGTATATAAAGCTCCTTAGTATTGCTGCTTGTTTGGTCACCTTACAGCAATTTGTTTGGCCCAATTGGGAAAAGTACCCGTACCGTTCTTTTTGGGAAGTAATAGCGTGAAAAACCCTGAAATTGATACAGTTCACATTGCTGTCAGTATATAAAGCTCCTTGGTATTGATACAGTTCATATTGCTGTCAGTATATAAACCCTGAAATTGATACAGTTCACATTGCTGTCAGTATATAAAGCTCCTTAGTATTGTTGCTTGTTCACATTGATACAGTTTACATTGTGAAATCTTCAGATTTGGAATAATGGGTCTTGGTAAAAATTGCACAAACCACTTTAAATATTTATTTACATACATTTTAGCTTGAAATGTTTATTTTCAGTGCTCATTTAGTGTGTTCACATGAAGATAGTGCAGGTTTGGAACAACGATGACCCTGTTTTCCTTCCTTTTGGGAATTTTTTGGACGGCAATCGAGAATTTTGTAGTTTTTCCTCATTTGGGAACGTACTTTTTTCGGGTACATTATAAAAAGTAAAACAATCACTGCCTTAGCACAAAGTCAGGTATTGTGATCGCCCTGTGTTCGGAATCATGCAGTGTTGTCATCAACTGTGAGCTTGTTACACTCTTGAGGCCTTAATTTCTATCCAATCTTGATAAAAGTTGGTCTGAATGTTTATTTTTACAATATACAGGCAGAGTTTGAAACTGAGTCATGTGCATCTTAAAATTAGGTCATCAGGTAAAATCTGAGACAAATCATTGGTAATACTCTTGAGGCCACATTTATGAATTGATCTTGCTGAAAACTAGTCAGAATGTTAAGAGTGACAATATTTATGCCAGGTTCAAATCAGTGTCACTTTCATCTAAAAACTACTAGTATGTTGCAAGGTCCATTTTAGCATCCACAATAACAAATATTTACCTGTAAATGTTGCAAAATTCCTTTTTTTGGATCAGATAGTTTTTTTAAATGTTCTATATTCTGTAATGTTCTATTAATATTCCATGAACTTGCACTATGATATTATTAATATCGCAGTTTTATATAGAAGCTTCTATGGATATATTGATCAATTAAAATTATAACGATCTTACACTTAGTTTTTTCGATATATCATCAATATCTTTCTGTTTTATATATGATCTTTTGGCATTGTTATTTGGAGCTTTATTTTCAAAGCTCAAATTAATTACATTATTATAGAACACCTGTTGTTGATGTTGACTTATCTCAAATCAAATATCTTTATTTATTGCATGTTCCTTGTTATAAGATATCTTGACAGACCTTTGGTTTGTGCAATTTCATGTTTTAATAAATGATCCACTCACTTTGATATGGTGTTGTTTAAATTTCAATCAAATTGAGTCTTTAATACATGTACAGACAGCACAGACGTATGTGTTGCTGCTGATAACAGTGATGGTGTCTCACATAAATGCTCAAGTATAAGTGCTATGTACCTTAGGATGCGTGTTTTATTATCATGCAAAGTGCAGAAATAAGCCAATTTTTTTATGATTTATATTGAAAAATGTTTAAATGTCTAATGCATGGACACAAACGAATCCACTATACATGTATATATTCTTCAGTGGACAAAAAGCAAAGGGCTCGATATCGTTGCAGCCAAAATTCTTTCCTTTACAATCATCTACAGATATATGTAGGTAATTCAGCTATTCAGCCCCAAAATTAGGGGGACTATATATTCTAAAGAGAAAAATCAGAACAAGGGGTAATAATACAGCCAATACTGATTGCAGCAAAAATTGCTATCCAAAAGATCATCAACACGACTTGGTAAATAGACAAAATTGTTTTAGATTTGCAAATTTTTGGTGAAGTAATGATATTTGCAATGAAACAGTCATACCGAACATTTACTATGCTCTAAAATATATGTTATATGCATCTTAAGACGATTTAAAAAGCTGAAAATAATAAAGCGTTCCAAACGCAAAACAATTGAGTAATTTGGCAAGTTCTGTTGTTATTGTTATATTTTATATTTTTAATGAGCACGGAGGCCATGTGCTTTAGGTGCTAGACTTTTACTCCAAAGGTCAGTGTTTCAAGCCTTTTATATTTTATTATTTTTTTACTGGAGCTTTTTAGATGTAATGTTTAAATTAATAAATTTAAAGCATCTAATGACAAACTTCAATACATTTCAAAGTCTATTAAAAGCTCCCTTATAGATTATCCAGCATTGACAATTTTCGGTAATCAGCCAAGCAGTTAAAGAGGAGTTGTTAACAAGAAATTATAATAGCATATTACATTCCATAAATGAAAAACAAGCAATGGGCCACCACTCTGCCAAAACTCATCAAAGCCAAAAATTGAATCTCGACCCTTTACCACTTAGATACGTATTTTCACGCATTTGTAGTCCCTTATAAAGGTATATTTAATTTAAGACCTTTCTCACTAGATTCAAGGTTTTAAGGCTTCATCTCCAAACCTTAGATACTGATGAGCAGCAAAAAGCATAAAATCTAAACAGACAAGTTACTTGCAGGCTGTTCTGGTTTTATGCTGTTTGTAAATAGCCATATTCACTTTGCCTCTGAGTGGGTAAGGGTTAAGTGAGTTTCACCAAGTAGTGAGGAGTTGAACAAACATAATCCTTGGATTATTAATAGTACACATGTACCGTGACAAAGGGTCATAATTCTGCTAAAACTCGTAACCACAAAATCCCTTTATTTACAATCCTCTAGACATAAAGGTCATTGAACTCTGTAAATAGAGCGAGATCCACCAAGTAGTTAATATCCTTTCCCCTGTAAGAAGCAAAGTGAAAATGGCTTTTGCAACCAGCTTTAAACCAGAACAGTCTGTGAATAACTCGCAGTCTGTTTATGCTATTTGCTGCTGATCAGTACCTATGGGTTAAAAATGAAGCGTTTGAAACTTGACTTTAGTAAGAAACAAAGGTATTTAATTAAATTTGATTTCTATGGTACTATAAATGTGTCAAAATATGTATCTAAGCGGCAAAAGGAGGAATTGAAAAACACAAGCTTCCAGACATACATACAGACGGTTGGAAAGTGCAAATTTTTATCGGCTAATGAGAATTTCACCGAATTACATTTATGAACAGTATTACTTGATATTAATATCAAATTATATTAATAAATAATAAAAATAAACCTGATGGCATTATGCTGAAAGGATGATTGAACATAAGTACATAAGTGGAAAGAGCATAATTACACCAAAGAGGTCACCCTGCCAATTTAAACTCCCCGCCCTGCCTTTTTTGTCTAGCTAAATCCCTTCTTTGATGCATACAAAAAGTACACAAGCTCAATCTTGAGTCACAACTCCACAATTTCACATTTAATACTTATTTCTGAACCTCAATATTTCATCATATACCCTCCTATAGGTAACTTGAATGCATACAAACAGTCGAACAGCTCAATCCTGAGTCATGAATTCCACAATTCCACGAAGCCTCGCTTTCGGAAAACGGCAGTAAGCGCATATCCGCATCATGAAGTCTGCACTGGCTTATCAAGGACAATACTTTCCTCATAAACTGCATAATTGAAAAGATTATAGACTTCCTTAAAACAAACATTACCATAGAAGTGGAAAGTGTTGTCTCTGATTAGCCTGTGTGGACTGCACAGGCTTATCTGGGACGACACTTTACGCACATGCATACAGCCCGTTTCCTCAGAGCAGGCTCCCATGTCTAACACTCATTTGCGAGCGTCCATTTTCTTGCGGACCATCTCCCTCAGTTGGGAGAGGATCTTGGTCTCGCGTTTCGTGCGTTCCTCGTGGTTGAAGTTTGCCAGGGCCCGCTTCTCGTCCGCGCTGTAGATCTGATTTTCCTTGCGCAGACGCACGGCCTCCATTCGACGATGCCTGAAGAGAGAAAACATGGGTAGTTTTAATGGTAGAACCTTTAGAAGAGACAAAATATGGGTAGTCTTAATGGAAGAATCTTCTGAAACGTCAAAATATGGGTTGTTTCAATGGTAGAAACTTCTGAAGAGTCAAAATATGGGTAGTTTTAATGGTAGAAACTTCTGAAGAGTCAAAATATGGGTAGTTTTAATGGTAGAAACTTCTGAAGAGTCAAAATATGGGTAGTTTTAATGGTAGAAATTTCTTAAGAGTCAAGATATGGATAGTTTTAATGGTAGAAACTTCTGAAGAGTCAAAATATGGGTAGTTTTATTGGTTGAAACTTAAGAAGAGTCAAAATATGGGTTGTTTTAATGGTAGAAACTTCTGAAGAGTCAAAATATGGGTAGTTTTATTGGTTGAAACTTAAGAAGAGTCAAAATATGGGTAGTTTTAATGGAAGAATCTTCTGAAGAGTCAAAATATGGGTTGTTTTAATGGTAGAAACTTCTGAAGAGTCAAAATATGGGTAGTTTTAATGGTAGAAACTTCTGAAGAGTCAAAATATGGGTAGTTTTATTGGTTGAAACTTAAGAAGAGTCAAAATATGGGTTGTTTTAATGGTAGAAACTGTTGACAAGTCAAAATATGGGTAGTTTTAATGGTATAAATTTCTAGAGGGTCAAAACATGGGTAGTTTTACTGGTAGAAACTTCTGAAGAGACAAATTAAGGGTAGTTGTCATGGTAGAAACTTGTGAAGACAAATTGTGCCTCATTCTGGGAAAACTGGGCTAAATGCACCTGCATAAAGTGTCATCCCACATAAGCCTATGTAGTCCACACAGGCTTATAAGAGACAACACTAGCTGCTTTCATGGAATTTTCCATTAAAAGAAAGTCTCTTCTAATGAAAATCCATTTTAGGCGGAAAGTGTCGTCCCTAAATAGCACGTGAGGACTGCACAGGCTTATCTGGGACATAAACTTACATGCATTAAGAGGCTTCAAAAATATCAAATTCATCCACATATTAAAAAACAAATCATAGTGTCGCACTTTCTGAGGTAAATATACTTCTAAACAACATACATTTTGGCTTTTTATTAAGATTTCACAGTGCCACCATAGAATTGGTGAGTCATTCAGTTAAAAGCCCTTTATAATGTATGCCTGAACTTGTGTGAATTACAATTGTGTTTACACACATTGTGGTAAAATTCTGAACTGAAAGTCAGTTGTTAACACATGGTTCAGTAAGAAGGTCTATAGAACCTTTTCTGTGTTTTAGTAACATTTTTTTAACTTACAATAACGTGCTTAACTGTTTTTATAATATAATACACATTACTTCACTTTGTAAAAAATGTTGTAAAGCATAAGAAATCAAAACTGTATAACTAAGTATTCAAACCTGTAGCATGCAAAGCTTATCAATAAATCAAACAAAAGCTAATTATGTTTTGGGAAACCTGATATACCATAAGATTTTCACTTTCAGTTTTGAAGTATTAATGTCATTTAACAATTATCAAAGTAAATTAAACTGGTGAATAAATAAGATTTGTGAATTAATATTGATATTGTGGACTTAAATTAATTCAAAAATTGATTATAGTGACCGGGTATCTCAAGACAGGGATTAAGAACGTTGAAATGAAACTGTGCAAAGCAAACTGGAGACAAATATAAGGTATGAGCAACTATTACCGTATTTGTCTGAAGAACTACATAACTTATATCCATTATATAAAATGCAATACAATTACAATTACAAGGGAAATTTTAAAGACTGATGATACAACACAGTGATAAAATGTACCAGAATATCAAACACGGTACAATGCTCCAATGGCATGTTTTCAAATAAGTAATCGCAGCTAACTTCCCGCCAACCAAAAATCATAGATTCTTATATTTTAAGGATTGTTTCCAAGTCTCGAAAGATAACGCAACAACATAATGGGATCAGGTACTTCAAACAATGCAGCCCAGGTTGCTAGGCAATCAAGCATGCCATTGACCCAAGACAGCAAAAGGAAACGTAAACCCAGACGACAATTATTGAAGCGAGATAAGTACGGGGACGTGTTTTACTACGACAAGGATCAAGACTGGTTTTACTATCTAGACGCTAACGGTACAAAGTACTACAAAAATGAAAATGGATTTCTGTTCTATCTGGATGAGAACGATCAGCCTTACGTGATGGACAATAATGGGGAAAAGGTTTATTTGGATGAGAATGGAGAACCAGTCACCTTAAACTCGGAACAGCTTCCATCTCAAGCTGAGCTGGACCAAGAAAGGATAAGTTTGAAGAATGACGAGAATGTACCATCATCTGCTAGGGGAGTACGAGTGTCAGAAAAACATCTGACTGATGAACTATATTCCTCTCTGAGTTATTATATCCATTCAGGAGATAGAGGCAGAAATAGTGAAGAACAGGTATGAACTGCAAAAGTTACAGAGAAAATTTTGAGTGACACCTATTTTAAAATGCCGTCCTGAAAATGGAAATTTTGACAAAAAAGTTACAATTCATGGCATCTTTATCCACATTTCTAAACCTGAATGTTTTCTGAAACTTTTAACATATGGTTTTGTTTTAGTATTGTGTCATTTTTATACATAAAATCCTAGAATAAAATTGTGTCTTGTTCTGAGAAAAGTGGGCATAATGCATGTGCGTAAAGTGTCGTCCCAGCTTAGACTCAGCAGTCTGCACAGTCTAAGCTGGGACGACACTTTCCGCTTAAACTAGATTTTCGGTAAAAATGGACTTCCTTAAAATGGATAATACCATTTAAAGACCTTTTTTACTTAAGATTCAAGTTTTAAAGACTTCATCTCCAATGCTTAGATACTGATGAGCAGCAAACAGCATACAATCTGAACAGACTGTGAGTTACTTGCAGGCTGTTCTGGTTTTATGCTGTTTGCACATAGCAATTTTCACTTTGACTCTGAGCGGGAAAGGGTTAATAAAATGTCATATGAGTGTATTCTTATTCAGAACATTGGTCAGGCTACAACCCAACCAGACCCCAGAAGTCCTGATTCTGCAATTCCTACCACATCAAGTGCATCTGTACGATTCTGGCCCTCATATCAAACACCGCCATTGTTTGAAGGAGAAGAATTAGGTCACGGAAGGATTCCATACGTGGAAATCATTGATCATCGTAAAAGACCAGACACGCCCAATAGTATTGACAGTAGTGAACTGTTTGAAGGCACTATCTCACCATACTCAAGCTTGTCGTATGTGAGCAAAGATTATAACAGGTTTGGATTTCTAAATTGTTGTTGCATTTTAAAATATCTATCTTTAATTTCATTATGAATTATATAAAAATTCTAAATAAATTTTTTAGTGTTTGCTATTTTATCTACATTGTTAAATACATGTAAACTCAATGCATTTTTCATGTTGTCGACATAAAATAGCAGAGCAAAACATAAACTGACTCCACTGATATAACACACAAATTTTGTGATCATCAAAATGGCATCGAAAGTCTAAAAGAAAATAAACTATAGAAAAGCAAGTGAATTAGGAATGTATTGTATCTATAACAACTTTAATACCAGTACCTTAAACATGAATTTATAACCGGAAACTTCATTGTTCCATGCTAGGTGGACAATAATAAATTAATTACCAGGCATATAGCTAACAGAATAAAAAGGGAATTACATGAACATGAATAAACTTAAAACATCTTGTTATTGCGCAATGTCTAAGAATGATGGAACTGTCATTTAACCCTAAACCACTTAGATACGCATGTTGATGCATTTGAAGTTCCTTATTAAGTTAAATTTAATCAAAAACCTCTATTACTAGATTCAAGTTTTTATGGCTTAATGTCCAACCCTTAGATACTGCATGATGAGCAGCAAACAGCATAAAACCTGAACAGACTGCAAGTTACTATGTACTATTAAGTAAAAAAAGTCTCAAATTTAATTTGATTTTCTAAAAACATGTCGAAATGTGTATCTGACTGGTAAAGGGTTCAATAATGACAATATCATCCCTTCCAGAGAAGCCCTGGTAACACCAACGTACCTAAAGGATGAGACAGACTTGATAGAGACACAGCTGACTGCACAAACTGAGGCAGAAAACAAGATTCTTCAGAAACAGCTGAAAATAGCACAAGAAAAATCAGCGCTCCCAAGGGCAAAGAACTTCCAGAAATTAGGAATGTTTCCAGTCAAAATCCAGGAGGATGTTTCTGACTGTGCAATAAGTGGGGCAGCGTTTCTGCCAAATGGTCAGCTTGTGCTTGCGGAAAAATGACTTCCTAGTGCATGTGGTGTTCAAAAATGCTATCTGCAACGGGATAAAAGTGTACCAAGTTGAGAACAACAATTTCACTCACAAGAACACCATGACCACGCCATGGCCAATTGGCGCCATTGGAAGGAGCAATGCTGGAATCGCTGTAATGCAATTCAAAGAAGATGCATGGCAAATTAATTTGCTAGATTTGAAAGGCAAGATTCTACAGGAAATTGATCTGAAAAAAGAAGGCTACACCCTGGCGCAACCGGAATGCCTTTTCATCACCCAGTAATTAAACTTTGTTATCTCAGATAGGGGCCACAACTCTGTTTTATGTCTCAATATGCATGGGGATGAACTCTTCAACTACAAACATCTACGAGAGCCATTGGGGGTCTGCAGCGATGCAAAAGATTCGCTGTTCATTTCAGGCGCAGGCCTTGTGCATCAGATTTCAAAATCAGGGGAGAGAATCTGGCCTCTGATGACAAGGGAGACAATTGGGTTCATTGCGGTCAATATTTCTTATGACCCTGTTGATGGATTACTGGTGCTCAGTGGACTGAACAATTGCGTGGCTGCTTTTGCTATTCTTGAAACCTGACTGTGTAGCAAAGGCAGATTCTTTTTTTGTGGTGGTGTTTTTTTTAAAATGTACAATAAATCTTACTGGTAAACTATAACCTTGAGCAAAATGAGGCACATTAAATAGCTTGATTTATACAAGCTGCAATAAACTAGTGTCATTTAGTCATCTTTAAACACATAAAGATAAATTTTGCAGAGTCATACACATGTATTACTTTTGTATTCTGAATTACTGTAACTTCTGATGTGTTTATGAGTGGAGTTTAAACTCACACTGGGAATGAAGTATACATAAATTGTAACAGCAAACCATGGCAGTACACCACTCAGATAATTGTTTCTGAAAATGTGTAAATCCATTATTTTAACATTAAATTTGAACAAGAGCTGTCACCATAGGATGACATATGCCCCCTATAAACGCTTTGATAGAAGTTTTAGCATTTTTCGAAACCTTAACACAGATTTCGAAACCTAAACGCGGACCCTAAGTTCAAGGTCAAGGTCACAGGGGTCAAAATTTGTGTGCGTATAGAAAAGCCTTGTCCATATACACATACATACCAAATATGAAGGTTATATCTCAAGGGACATAGAAGTTATGAGCATTTTTCCAAACCTAAATGCAGATTTCGAAACCTTAACGCGGGCCCTAACTTCAAGGTAAAGGTCACAGGGGTAAACAATTTTGTGCGTATGGCAAGGTCTTGTCCATATACACATGCAAACCAAATATGAAGGTTATATCTCAAGGGACATAGAAGTTATGAGCATTTTTTGAAACCTAAACGCAGATTTCGAAACCTAAACGCGGACCCTAAGTTCAAGGTCAAGGTCACAGGGGTAAAAAATTGTGGGCGTATGGAAAGGCCTTGTCCATATACACATGCATACCAAATGTGAAGGTTATATCTCAAGGGACATAGAAGTTATGAGCATTTTTCGAAACCTAAACGCCATGTGTGACGGAAAGACGGACGGACAGACAGACGGACAGTCCGATCACTATATGCCTCCTTTTCTTCGAAAGGGGGCATAAAAAAGACTGCCAGTTACAGCGTTATAATTGTGTTGAAGGCCCTATATAGACTATTATGAAACCATTTTAATACAAAATATGTTTGTTTCTTTAATTTATTTGGAATACTTCTATCACTTTTCCACTAAAACAGAATCTGTCCTCACACCTATATAACATATTATCTTGTAATATCTATTTTCAGAGTTATATTAATATTGCGTAATTTCTTTTTGAAATCAGACAAAAAGTATTTAAAGATGGTCCAACTTGTTGATTACAGTAGGTCTCTTGAGATACTAAATAAAATGTCAAGTTGAACTTATCTATTTCTCAAAGCCAGCTATGCTTTGTTAGCTTCAAACAAAAAGAAAGTGAAATATAATATTTCCTTGATTGGTATACATGTACCATAACAACACAATCAAACTTTTGTCAATTCAATAGGCCCGTTTGAAAACCCAGATCAAGATAGCACAGTTTACAATTACAATTTAACTTGCTAGATGAATTTGATAATAAACTTATTATGAAGCTATTATTTAAAAGAAAAAAGTGTTGTTCAACTTTTCACAATACATAACATTAATAAAGCCTCTTTTTTATTTTGGCATTTTTACTTGAGCATTTTGCACAGAGTTTAAGAGGGATGTAATTCTTGCATGCATAGCTGTGAAAAAAGGTAAGTTGGAAAGAAATTCATTCAATTTTTTTCAGTCTAACAGAACGATGTTTCAGTTTGTTCTGTTGATATACACAATTAAACCATTTCAGTTAAATGTATTTGTTTAAAAGGTGATCATACTAGTGGTGTTTTATTTCAGTTTATTTGTTTACTTTATTGCAATTTGTATGTGTTATAAACCACATACCAAAAAGCATGTTAACCCTTTCCCACTTAAAGGGACTGTCAACCACGAATGACTAACAAAGAAAAGTTCTAAAATACCGTATTTTTTACAATGATTAGTTTATATTGATTAAAATATCATGACTGGTATATTACATTACTTGAAAATAGTTAATATTTTCAGTATATTCGGTAATAAAATTTTGCGATGTGAAATCAAAAGTACATCGCGAAAATAGGTGACATTAGGATAAACACACTATAAATAACGCAAGTAGATCGATCATTTTATATATAAAATATATACAATTCACTATGCATGCACAATTTGCATTCCTGGGTTTACCACGTGGTGATGATGATCAATCTACTGGCGTTATTTATAGTTAACTGGTAGTTACCTGGTAGACACACCCAGTAACATTTATTACCAAATATACTGAAACAAGGGCTGTTTGTAAATCATGCATGCCCCCCATATGGGCTGTCAGTAGTTGTGGCAGCCATTGTGTGAATACGTTTTTTGTCACTGTGACCTTGACCTTTGACCTAATGTAAGTTATTATCCGGAAACAATTGTACTATTTGAGTCACTGTAACCTTGACCTTTGACCTAGTGACCTGAAAATCAATATGGGTCATCTGCCAGTCATGATTAAGGGGAGTGACAGGGGGGTATAATGTGGGGTGGGTAATTTATAAGATGTTTAAAAAAAAATTGGGGGGTGGGTGGGGGTGAGAGGGGGGTATAATGTGGGATGTGGAAATTTATAAGATGTTTAAAAAAATATTTTTTTAATTTTTTTTTTTGGGGGGGGGGGTAATTTATTAGATGTTTAAAAAAAAAAAATTGGGGGGGGGGGGTTGGGGGGTGGGGGGTGAGGGGTGAGAGGGGGGTATAATGTGGGGCGTGGTAATTTATATGTTAAAAAAAATTGGTGGGGTGGGGGGTGGGGGGTTAGAGAGGGGGTAATTATGTGGGGTGTGGTAATTTATTAGATGTTTAAAACAAAAATATTTTTTTTTTTTGGGGGGGGGGGGGTAGGGGATGAGAGGGGGTTATATGTGGGGTGTGGTAATTAATAAGATGTTTAAAAAAATAATTTTTTGTGGGGGTGGGTTTGGGGGGTAGGGGGGTGGGGTGAGAGGGCGGTAATAATGTGGGGTGTGGTATTTATTAGATGTTTAAAAAAAATTGGGGGGGAGTGGGGTGGTGGAGGGTACGGGGGGGGTGAGATCGGGGGTGTCAATGTTGGGTGTGGTAATTTATAGATGTTTTAAAAAATTGGGGGACGGGGGTGGAGGGGTAGGGGGTGGGGGTAGGGGGGTGGGGGGTGAAAGGGGGGTTAATGTGGGTTGTGGTAATTTATAAGATGTTTAAAAAATGGGGGGGTTGGGGGAGTGGGGGGTAGGGGGGGTGGGGGTGAGAAGGGGTAATAATTGTGGGTTGTGGTAATTATAAGATGTTTTAAAAAAAAATTGGGGGAGTGGGGGTAGGGGTGAGTGAGAGGGGGTATAATGTGGGTGGGGTTATTTATTAGATGTTTAAAAAAATTGGGGGGAGGGGGGGGGAGGAGGGTAGGCGGGTGGGGGGTAGGGGGGTGGTTGTGGAGAGGGGGGTTTAATGTGGGGTTGTGGTCATTTATTAGATGATGTTTAAAAAAAGATTGGAGGGGGGGGTGATATCCTCTATTCGATAAACATGAAATTTTGTACATTTGTTTCCCCTGTATATAAGAAAGATATAATAGTGTATTACCTACCCTGTCCTGCTTATATTTATATTAATCTTCGAAGGGGGGCATAAATATGAAACTTAATTTTTTTCAAGTAATGTAATATACCAGTCGTGATATTTTAATCAATACAAACTAATAATTGTAAAAAAAATCGGTATTTTACAACTTTTCTTTTCTTCGTCGTTGTGGTTGACAGTCCCTTTAAGATGAGTATTTTCAAGCATTTTTATTCCCTAAGAAAGTTATATTTTAGACCTTCTTACTAGATTCAAGTTTTTAAGGCTTCATCTCCAAACCTTAGATACTGATGAGCAGCAAACAGCATAAAACCTGAACAGACTGCGAGTAACTCGCAGGCTGTTCTGGTTTTATGCAGTTTGTACATAGCCATGTTTACTGTGCTTCTAAGTTGGGAAGAGTTAAGTGATGGTTTTCTTTTAGTACTACTTTCAATAACATTTATGCAATGACACAAAATTTGTATTAGATATGAATGTTGAAATTAAAAAATCTGTTATTACAAAGTCTGAGATATTTGAAATCATACTTATGGTTGCCATTTTTTTTGTTCTTCATCAGGTAAAGTTTCATTGAATCATATTAATATTAGGAAATTTACACTGGATCATGTTTTAAAACTGCATTACATTACTCATTGATAATTGTAGCCATGCCTAACGGTTTGAAAATGAGTCACTGAGCAACAAACTGGCAGCATGGGGGGCTGTTGTATAAAGAAGCCAGAAACCGTCCGATGGACAGTGGCTGATGAAGGGCCAGCTGAACAAAAATTTGTCAACAAGGAATGGCTCCCTAAGGTCATAACAAAGAAGGCGCGTCACGCTAACCCTTTCAGAGAGTTTGGTGTGAAAATCCTAGATGATGAAAATGAATGTAACATCACTGGTGCTGCGTTCCTTCCCAACGGGGACATATTTATCGTGGACAAGGCTAATAAGAAACTAAAACTATTCGATAAGAAAAGTGGACAATTCAAGATGAGCGCTCAGGTTCCATCAAACCCGGAAGGCGCATGCAGCATACCCAATGCGCCAAACGTTTATGTGACCTTTCCAGCATCGAGTAGAATCCGAAAAGTTGGTGTCACCGTTAATGACATTCAACGGGTAGACACCATTCAGACTGTCAACAGATGCACAGCAATTAGCAGCAACAAATTTGGCGGACTTGCCGTTGCTGTGAATACAGTGGGAAACCAATGGCAGATACACCTAATGAACTCTGCTGGTGACCTTCAGAAGAGAATCCACGGGGAAATGTTGTTCCTCAATCCAGAACACATAGCGATAACAGACGAACTAAACCTGATTGTATCGGACATGGGTAACAACACAGTGTTTCATATAACACCCGAAGGCTATGTGATATTCGCGTACAAAGACCTCAAGAGTCCCCAAGACGTGCTTGTAGACAGAAAGGGCTACATCTACGTGGCTGGTCCGGACCGGATTCACCAACTAAACGAGCAGGGAGAGAAAGTGCAGTACATGCTTTCCAAGGCAGACATTGGGTTCTCGCCACAAACAAAGGCGTACCGGGAGAAAGACGAGATGCTCCTTATAGCAGGAGGGTCGGATAAGGTCAAACTGTACACCATCAGTTAAAACAGAAAATAAACTACCCATGAATTTGTATAATATTCATAAATATGATTTTATGTACTTTAATGTACTATATACAATCAGTTGAAACATAAAAGGCACTACCCCCACCAAACCCCAATCTAATAACCAGAACTTTCAACTCCTTGGGGTAAAAAGGTTAAACACTGTGACATTATTTGTCTATTTCTTTATAATATGTCATGGTCTATGTTATTTGTTTCTGTAAGGTACAAAATCAATTAAGAGGCAGACAGAAGTTTTTGACAAGGAACCACTTGTTTGATGACGCTTGCAATATACTAATCTAATCATCAGGATTTTCAACTTTCTTTAAAACGTGTTTTAACTTATATTTTGACAATTGTATCCACATAACTGTTCATCATCTATTGTTTTAAATTGTGTGTGTATATAATCAATTATGAAACAGAAAATCAATGTTAGTTGTGTTCTTTTGTTAAAAATATATTTATTAAACATCATACTGATAAATTTTAACGCATGTCGTTCATTGCTTTGTAATCAAAATTGATTTATTTTTACAAATGTCATTCATTGTTTTGTTATCATTATTTATTAACAAATGTATGCTATTTATAATTCAGATGAAGAGTGTTTGTTTATTTTTCTTATTTTATGTATTTATTATGCCCCCCTTCGAAGAAGAGGGGGTATATTGCTTTGCTCATGTCGGTCTGTCGGTCGGTCGGTCTGTCTGTCGGTCGGACCGTCCACCAGGTGGTTGTCAGACGATAACTCAAGAACGCTTAGGCCTAGGATCATGAAACTTCATAGGTACATTGATCATGACTCACAGATGACCCCTATTGATTTTGAGGTCACTAGGTCAAAGGTCAAGGTCACTGTGACCCGAAATAGTAAAATGGTTTCCGGATATTAATTCAAGAACGCTTATGCCTAGGATCATGAAACTTCATAGGTAAATTGATCATTACTAGCAGATGACCCCTATTGATTTTCAGGTCACTAGGTCAAAGGTCAAGGTCACGGTGACCCTAATAGTAAAATGGTTTCCGGATGATAATTCAAGAACGCTTATGCCTAGGATCATGAAACTTCATAGGTAAATTGATCATGACTAGCAGATGACCCCTATTGATTTTCAGGTCACTAGGTCAAAGGTCAAGGTCACGGTGACCCGAAATAGTAAAATGGTTTCCGGATGATAATTCAAGAACCCTTATGCCTAGGATCATGAAACTTGATAGGTAGATTGATCATGACTAGCAGATGACCCCTATTGATTTTCAGGTCACTAGGTCAAAGGTCAAGGTCACGGTGACCCGAAATAGTAAAATGGTTTCCGGATGATAACTCAAGAACGCTTATGCCTAGGATCATGAAACTTGATAGGTACATTGATCATGACTGGCAGATGACCCCTATTGATTTTCAGGTCACTAGGTCAAAGGTCAAGGTCACAGTGACCCGAAATAGTAAAATGGTTTCCTGATGATACTCAGGAAAGCTTATGGCTAGGATCATGAAACTTCATAGGTACATTGATCATGACTCGCAGATGACCCCTATTGATTTTCAGGTCACTAGGTCAAAGGTCAAGGTCACAGTGACAAAAATACATATTTACAAAATGGCTGTCACTACAACTTAGAGCCCATATGGGGGGCATGCATGTTTTACAAACAGCCCTTGTTTTGTATGTTTCATTCACTTTTTTTTACAATTTTATGATTTCCCATTGTGATGGGAAAAATTATTCAAATATTCGAATATTCAAAAACTGGCTGAATATTAGAATCTGAAATTCTGACTCAAATATTTTATATATGTTAGAAAATAATTGTTATTATGCATAAGAACTTTAGTAGCTAGGTAAAAGAAAGAAGATCACTGTAGTGTTTTAGTAAATGATCTGATAAAGCTGTCATCATTGATGTTATTAATCGGTATAGTGGATTGTATCATTTGGTATCTTTTGTAGCTAGGTTGTCATTTGTGTCACCCTGCCATGCAGTTTGAACCTGTCTTTCAGGCATAACATTCCCTGGCAGTTACGTGGATGTTATATCAACATGGTATCCTTACAGCGAGCAGCTTAGTTTTAACATATTTTTTAGCTCAATTGCATCACAAGCCTGACTGGCTTATTTGACAGGCTGTAGAGTCCATTTTCTAAGCCTTGAATCAGTACTTGGTGTCTTTGGGAGAGATCTAAAGAATGCTCCCACAGTGGGGATAGAACCCGTGACCTTCCGATCACTAGGCTGACACCATATCCATTACGCCACAGTGACCTTTAAAAACGAAAGCAGATTGTCAAAATGGTCTATTGATCACACTTAGTTGCATTCTCTAGCTTATTGTCCCCTACCAGTGAAACCAGAGGGGACTTATGGTTTGCGCTCCATGTGTCAGTCTGTCAGTCTGTCACACTTTTCTGGATCCTGCGATAACTTAAAAAGTTCTTCATATTATTTCATAAAACTTAAAAGATGGATAGATGGCAATATGGAGAGTATGCACATCATTTCTTTTTGTTCCTATGTCAAGAATTCTGGTTGCTATGGCAACAAATATAAAACAAATAATATTTTTTTACTGACAATGGTGTGGTTTCACCGGTAGGGGACCATATTGCTTGGCAATCTCTTGTTTATACATAAACTAGATCATATGTTCCACTTTTCATTTTAAGAGGTTTCTTAAAGGGATCTTTTCACGTCATATTAAATGGGAACAAGAGATGTGTTTGTCAGAAACACAATGCCCCCTACTGCGCCGCTTTGATACATGTTGTTTTTTTACCTTTGACCTTGAAGGATGACCTTGACCTTTCACCACTCAAAATGTGTAGCTCAATGAGATACACATGCATGCCAAATATCAAGTGGACAAAATTGTCACAAAACCAGGTTTTCAATTATAAAAAGTCTGATCAAGACAGACAATTCAAAATGTGAATTGTTACCCCCAGTGTTTCAAGTTAGATCTATTTTACTTGTGGCGACCTTGATTTTCATTTAAAAAGAAAGTCTGATAAAGGTTGACATCTCAAAATGTGCATTGTTACTGATTATTCATCATAGTTACCCCCCTTGTTTCAAAATCAATCTATTTTCAGTCCTGGAGACCTTGACCTTGGAGAAATCGATGTAATTCTTTTGCCTGACACACTGTCCACTGATGGTGAACAAATGTGCAAAATGCTTTTAAAATCTGACAATGAATGGCTTATTTATGGTCCAGACAAGCTTATTTATGGCCATTTTTTACCTTTGAACTTAAAGTGTGACCATGACCATGGAGATATCGACATAATTCTTTCGCGCAACACACCGTCCAATGATGGTGAACAAATGTGCCAAATGATTTTAAAATCTGACAATGAACGACAAAGTTATGGCCCGGACAAGCTTGTTCCGCCTGCCCGCTAGCCCGCCCGCATTCACCAATCTAATAACCAGTTTTTTTCCTTCGGAAAACCTAATTAAAACAAGAAATGTGTTTGTCAGAAACACTATGTCCCCTTCTGCGCCGCTTTGATTTAGTGTTTTTTTCCTTTGACCATGAAGGATGACCTTGACCTTTTCCACTCAAAATGTGCAGCTCCATTAGATACACATGCATGCCAAATATGAAGTTGCTATCTTCAATATAGCAAAAATTATTGCAAAATGTTAAAGTTGGCGCAAACAAACCAACAGACAGAGCAACAGACAGGGCAAAAACAATATGTCCCCCACTATAGTGGTGAGGGACATAAAAATACACTAATATGTTGTGATATTTAAATGTAACAGTACTTTTGGAAAAGATTATATATTTAATCTGCATCATTCGCGCTATTGATACAAAAATTGTGTTGTTTTGCTTCATGTGGCTTTTATGCAATAGTAAAGATCTCATAGTTTTATGCGTTACAAAGTTTTTTTTCTGCTTTTCATGCTTAACATGCGGATGATGTGACCTTGTTCAGTGCTTATATCGTTTGAGAGCTTTTTTGCAGAAAAGTTGATTTGAACAAACTTTTCACATGCAATTCAATTTGCATATAAATAACATAATAACAAAGTGTCCCCGTAAAGTTGCAAATGTCAATATCCCGTTTTGGCTTTAAAAAATATGGCATGTATTTACTATTTACAAACTTTATTAACCGAAAATAAAAATTATCATTTTAAAGATAACTAATGAAAACAAAAATACTGTTGTGCCATAATGTTTATATATCCCACTTCTTCAAAGATAGAAGATACATTTTTTGTAATTTGTGTGACGACACAGAAACCCACTATTTTTTCGGACGTTTAAAAGTTTGGACATTTGGATCAAGGGGCTTAAAAGTAAATGTATAAATATGAAATAAATTGAATAAGGATAGACAAATATTAACATATCATTTCCTGATTTGTCTTCATCCCAAATTTCCATACTTACAAAATTAAATATAAAAATACCTGAACCTTTGCTATATAATATCAATATTTTATATCTTTAATAAATGTTTAGAATTCTCGTAACATTTTGTATTTACATGATACAATTCTAAGAACATATTTTTAATACTGGTTGCTAATATCTAAATTATTAAATATTGCTGGATGTAACTTTACCCCAATCTATGTCTTTACAAATTGCAGGATGTAACTTAACCCCAATCTATTTCTTCACATATTGTTGGATGTAAATTTTTCCCCTAATCTATTTTTTCACATATTTCTGGATGTAACTTGACCCTAATCTGTTTTTTACATATTGCTGGATGTACCCCAATCTATTTCTTCACATATTGTTGGATGTAAATTTACCCAAATCTATTTTTTCACATATTTCTGGATGTAACTTGACCCTAATCTGTTTTTTTACATATTGCTGGATGTAACTTAACCCCAATCTATTTCTTCACATATTGTTGGATGTAAATTTACCCCAATCTATTTTTTCACATATTGCTGGATGTAACTTGACCCTAATCTGTTTTTTTACATATTGCTGGATGTAACTTAACCCCAATCTATTTCTTCACATATTGCTGGATGTAAATTTATCCCAATCTATTTTTTCACATATTGCTAGATGTAACTTGACCCTGATCTGTTTTTTACATATTGCTGGATGTAACTTTACCCCAATCTTCAGTGAAATAAGCATACATTTACAACCCAAAAGTTACAATGTCTGGTTGCTGTCCTGTTAAGTGACCACCCTACTCAAAAACATGAGTATTGAATGATCAATATACTTAGAATAAATCACTCTTCTGGTAAAAATGAGCTTAATGCATGTGTGTAAAGTTTTGTACAAATGCCTAAACTGGAGTTGCGCTATGAAGAGACTTCCTTTAACCGTTAGATACGTATTTTCATCCATTTTCAGTCCCTTAATAACTTTAATTAAATACCTTTCAAGTTTCAAAGGCTTCATTTTCAACCCTTAGTTACTGATAAGCAGCAAACAACATAAAACCTGAACAGACTGCAAGTTACTCGCAGGCTGTTCTGGTTTTATGCTGATTGAAAAACCATTTTCACTTTGCTTCTTATGGGAAAAAGCGTTAAATGATAAATTTTAAAAGCATTTTGCACATTTTTCTTATCTGGGATGCCACATTACGAACATTCATTAGGCCTAGTTTTCCCAACACGAAGCTCAAGTACATCATTTAATGCACAATTAACAATGCAACAAATATCATTCACTGACAAAGCGAACCTTCTACAGGGACTGTCAGACGCTTTGTCTTAATAGGTCAGGCATTTATTCAATCTTGTCAGCCGCATATGCTTGTTACTTATAACTAGTTCAAATTTATTGTCAAGCATTTGTGTCTGACATGGTCCTAATGTTTGTCAGAAATTGTAATTTTAAGCCTATTTTTTGCTAATATGAGGGGCGTTTTGGGAAAACTGGGCGTGAGTCATGTGTGTAAAGTGTTGTCCCTGAATGGCCTGTGTTGTTGCACAGGCTAATCAGGGATGACATTTTCCCCGTTGAAGGTATTTTTATGGTAAAATCTATTTATATCTGTTCTTAGCTTATATCCGGGTTAGGCGCAAAGTGGTGTCCATGTTTAGTCTGTGCAAACTACAAAGGCTGTTCTGGGAGGAGTATTTATGCCCATGTAGGCGTAAAGTGGTGTCCCTGTTTAGTCTGTGCAAACTGCAAAAGCTGTTCTGGGATGAGTATTTATGCCCATGTAGGCGCAAAGTGGTGTCCCTGTTTAGTCTGTGCAAACTACAAAGGCTGTTCTGGGACTAGTATTTATGCCCATGCATTTAACCCTGTTTTCCCACAATGAGACTGATATTTCAGAGGTAATAGCAGATGGTTGCATAAACCAATCAATGTACTTTAAATGCTTGTGATATTTCAGAGGTAATAGCAGATGGTTGCATAAACCAATCATTGTACTTTAAATGCTTGTGATATTTCAGAGGTAATAGCAGATGGTTGCATAAACCAATCAATTTACTTTAAATGCTTGTGATATTTCAGGGGTAATAGCAGATGGTTGCATAAACCAATCAATTTACTTTAAATGCTTGGACAAATTGCCTAAGACAAAGCAAAAATGGAAGAAATTTATTTTTTATAATCTGGTAAATAATTGTGATCATTGTTAAATTTATTCATTAAAGTGCAGAGTTAGAGACAATAATTCTTCTATTATCTCCAATGGCAGATAAACTCTCTACGTAGGGCAAAATTAAACATGTTTCCAATTATTTGGAATGCTTGGTTTTAATTCCTGTTTCTTATGGTGATGATGTTGTTTATTTTGTCATATTAACCGTAACTGCACTAAGTGTGGTATCTTAATTTTCAGACACACAAAAAATCAACATTTAAGTTTCCCAAAAACTGTAATTATTGTATATCAGCTTCAGTCTGCTTCAATAAAATATTATAGTACAAAAAACATGTCATCAAAGAACAGTGTAACAAGTTTGCAAATTTATGAGATATACCAGATAAATGTGCACCATGTAGTGAATAAAGAAAAACCATAAAAGGCAAGAAAAACCTACTTAATGAGCCTTGTCACAGGACAATTCAGGGGCGTAGTTAATGGGGAGGCAGGGGAGGCAGCCGCCTCCCCGATATTTTGGCTAGTCGTTATATAAATAAAACGTAAAATCCACCTAAATTGCGCCCCCAAACCAGTATTTTTGTAATCACACGCCGTCAGTACAAAAGCCATGTGTCCCCTCTCCGTCTGCTCCGAGGTTGCCAATAGTGATGTGTCAATATTCCTTGATAGTTGTCATAAACCAGGGTCCCGGGTAAATGCCATTGCGTTAATTGTTTTATTGTTCTTTTCCCTAATTGCATTGTTGGTGTTTTGATTAAGGACAGGCTTTTCTTTTAATGTTAATTGATCGCTTTAATTCAAAGGTAACTGCCCCTTAAAACAATTTTGAGTAAATATACGCGTGAAAAAACATTAATTTGATTGAAAATATTTTTGTTCTCTAAGTATAACAGTTATTATTTGAATAGAAATCATTGAAACAATATCATAATGTAATTTTCAAAATGAGTATTCCTAATCAGCCTCGAAATTTCGCTTTTCCTAAGCGTACATTCGGGAAGACACAGCCAGAATACCGTTCATTCCAATCTAGTTGGTTTGATTTGTTCTCATGGCTCCACTACGATGAGGTATGTATATGAGTATTAAATTTTAATTTGTGACCGTTCATACCTTTTATGAACCTAACGTCGATCTAAATACAAACGAAATTTAGAAAAAAAAAACATTCAAATAATACTTGTATTGTTGCTTAATAATTTTTTTTATTATTATCATTAATATTTAACACAAACTTTATTACATTAACAATGTTATTCTTTTCAGGACCGGGACCTTGCGTTCTGTCATCTCTGCATGGCCGCCAAGAAGATGGGCAAGATTGGAAACACTAAGGTGGACGGCAGCTTCATCAGTGACCGCTTCTCCAACTAGAAACAGGGTCCTGTGAAGTTCCGGAAGCACGATGGCAGCAATTGCCACAAGGAGGCGGTCGAGCGACTGGTATGCTTCCCGCCACTACGCGTGACGTGGGGAAATGCTGTCAGCGGGGCACGCTAAGGAGAAGGCCAAAAACCGGAAGCAGCTGCTGCAAATCCTACGCAGCATACGGTTCCTCGCACGCCAGGGCATCGCGCTACGTGGGCATGACGACGATGAGGGAAACTTCATGCAGCTGCTACAACACCAGGTGGAGACGGACAGCTCTCTCCTCGCCTGGCTGAAACGGAAGCGGGACAAGTTCTTCAGATGGGTCAGGCAGTTGCTTCCATGACGGTGGAAACATTGACCAGCAAGCGCTCAGACGATGCCCTCGACAAGTTTTGGATTGTCGTCAACAGCCAGCTCGATGACGTCGACGTAGGAGAGCCAGTGGTTCCCAGGCGACGCAAGGTGCCGAAACGCTATGACGTTGGGACCGAGGCCAACTAGTATCCAGCCACAGCACGTGATCGGTACCGCCAGGTCTACTTCAAAGCATTCGATTTGGTGATCGCGTGTATCAAGGACAGATTCGATCAGCCAGGCTACAAGACATACAGATCCCTCCAAGACCTTCTGATGTGCTGCGCCCGTGGTGGTGACTACGCCACTCATCTGCGGAGCGTTTTGGACTTCAACAGAGACGACTTCAACGAGGAGGCGCTCACCACTCAGCTGGTGACGAACCAGGTCGCCGTACGGGACAAGGAGGTCAAGACCATCACGGACATTGTCACGTTCTTCTGCGACTTGCCTCCTGAAACTCGCCTCTTTTCTCGGAGGTGATGCGCATCCTCCGTCACGTCCTGGTAATGCCCACCACCGACGCCACCAGGGAGAGGTCCTTCTCCGCCCTGAGACGCCTGAAGACGTACCTCCGGACGTCTACGACACAGGAGAGACTCACCACCTTATGACGCTCCACGTGCACAGGTGTGCTACCAACGCAATGGACTAGTTAGATGTTGCTATGAGTTCGTCAGTGGAAATGACTCTCGGTTAACTATCTTCGGGAAGTTTTCATAGAAGATGACACTACTACACTTGGCATTAACATTACGCGAGCAGTGCATGATATATTGTGTCTTCAATCAACAAATAATTTGGCGTGGATATTGTTCTCAGGACTTTAAAAAATGAATTATGCCGTAATTTTTGTTTATTTAACTTAATTTAATAATATTTATTCATTCCGGTTCACTATTTTAATAGTGCTCGAAATGTGGATATATTCTTTACTAATCATGTCATATTGGATTGGTTGTTGTTTATTTTCATGTGGCTATTTATTACAGTTTTCCCGTCATTAAAATACATAAACATGTTATTTTATGTTTTAATAAGCACGAGTTTTTGGAAAGAAAAAAATAACAGCATTTATATCAACATGAAAGTTTCCCCAAAACGCACCATATTAATTGTTATTGTAATTTTTTTCGGAACCATGGGAGAGGATAGCCCTCTCAAACGAACCCCTTTATGTTCCCAGTACAGAAACTGGACCGCCTCCCCAATGTTTGGAGGTTATCTACGCCGCTGCAATTGGGCTTAATGCATTTTCGCAAAGTGGACTCTCCCATCCTTCTAAATTGGATTAATTTATTTCCAAAATATATTCCATACCTGCTACCACTCATCACGAATCCCTGGTCCTCGTATTGCGTAATCTCGTCAGGCGTGAGACCGATCTCTCCTCTGCGGGGGATACGTTTGCCTTCTGCAATGTAGGCCGCCATTGCCGCACCTTCACCAGGCAACAGCGCGTGGCCGAAACTGCAACAGATCCATGCGTGGATGGTGACAGACAGTACATAAACATTATTCCAATCCAGTATGGCAAGTAATCACAGATCACAAAGATATTGTCAGTCAAGTATTAGTCAATTTACTTATTCTAACATATTCATTTCACACTAACTATTGTCTTCATAAATGCTATGTATCACAAGTAATTAAAAAACATTTTGCTCAATGTATGTATTTCTAGTACTATGTAATAGGCAAAATACACATGCTTCATCTACACCAATCATAGTCTTCAAAAATGCTATGTACCATTATATATTAAAACATTGTGAAACAAACATACTAATTGGGTGTATTTTTGACATATTATGTATTATGTTATATGCTAGGTGTATTATGTTTACGAAGGAAATAAAAAATGGAATTAAAAATATATGTATACAGTAGCAATAGGTTCATTATGGTCTAGGCCTTTTTGTTTCACTATTTTGTGAATAAGTAATTATACCTGTGTATTGTGATATTTAGCGTCAATTTACTTTTAATTGTGAAAATGTAAGTTTTATTTCATTTGAACAATTATTGCTGGATTAAAATATATATTTATATATATATATATTTACCTAAATAAATATACATGCCTATGAAAAAAAAGTATTTGTCAATTATCAAGTACAGGTGAAAGGATTTAAGGTTACCAACAATGTTCATGTCAATTGTTCAGAACACCACACACAAGAGGTCAAAGATTATCATGCTATTCAAGTCAATGTCTCAGTGCAGGACAAGCAAGAGATCAAAAGTCAACGATTTTCACGTAAAATGTTCAATACAGAACAGACACAAGGTCAAATATCACCACAATCTACAATCAATTTTTAAGTTTAGGACAACAATGAGGTCCAAGGCCACCTACTCTTTCTGGGTCAATCCAGGTGCAGTAGGAACGAAAGGCTTCGGACCAAACTCATCTTCCGCGTCGTCATCAGAGTTCACTGCCATCTGCTGTTTTGCGACTTCGGGTTCGGGTTCTACAAATAGACGTGTTCAATTAGCACACATGCCCCATTTCTGTCCAAAAGATGTCCAGGTTAAAGCAACATCAGTGAATATTGACAAGTCATAAGTAAAAATTAGTTTTAGTGTATTGGTATCCAGAAATTGAAAAAATTGAAAGCTATTATGATGGTAGATTATATGTTAAAATCTAGTTTACAAAAAAAATTCATCCAAATAAAGGTGGACGGATTGACATGACAATCTCTATAATAATAGCTGGTACATTAATATGCTGAGGCATAAACACATGATAATAGTACGATTATTTTCTTAAATTATAACTGACTTAAAATACGATCATTTCATTATATACAAGAAGTTACCAAATGTATATAAATTTTAATGGCCGAGTGTGCAAAATAAAGGTACAAATAAAAACAGAAATAACAAGAGATGTGTTCGTCAGAAACACAATGCTCCCTATTGCGCTGCTTTGAACATTTTTTTTTACCTTTGACCTTGAAGGATTACCTTGACCTTGAACTTCCACCACTCAAAATGTGCAGCTTCATGAGAACGCCGCTTTGATTTTTTTGAACTTTGACCCTGAAGGATGACCTTGACCTTGAAGGATGACCTTGACCTTAAACATCCACCACTCAAAATGTGCAGCTTCATGATAACGCCGCTTTGAATTTTTTTTTACCTTTGACCTTGAAGGATGCCCTTGACCTTGAAGGATGACCTTGACCTTGAACTTCCACCACTCAAAATGTGCAGCATCATGAGGACGCCGCTTTGATTTATTTTTTAACTTTTGACCTTGAAGGATGACCTTGACCTTGAACTTCCACCACTCAAAATGTGCAGCTTCATGAGATACACATGCATGCCAAATATCAAGTTGCTTTCTTTAATATTGAAAAAGTAATGGCCAATGTTAAAGTTTTCAGACGGACAGACGCCATATATTTGACATTTGACCTTAAAGGATGACCTTGACCTTCACCTTTCACCACTCAAAATGTTCAGCTCCATGAGATACACATGCATGCCAAATATCAAGTTGCTATCTTCAATAGTGTAAAAGTTATGGCCAATGTTAAAGTTTTTTTCGGACAGACTGACTGACATACTGTTCAACTGCTATATGCCACCCAACCGGGGGCATAACAATTGATCATCCAATATTTTATGTTCATTACCGAAATTATTTATATATCTAGTGGATTTTTACATGAAAAATGCACCTTTTTGAGGGTACATGTGTGTAAAGTTGCTTCCGAGATTAGAGTGTGCAGACTTAATGCATGTGTGTAAAGTTGCTTCCAAGATTAGACTGTGAAATAGGACTTAATGCATGTGTGCAAAGTTGCTTCCAAGATGAGACTGTGAAATAGGACTTAATGCATACATGTGTGTTAAGTTGCTTCCAAGATTAGACTGTGAAATAGGACTTAATGCATGTGTGTAAAGTTGCTTACGAGATTAGACTGTGAAATAGGACTTAATGCATGTGTGTAAAGTTGCTTCAGAGATTAGACTGAGAAATAGGACTTAATGCATGTGTGTAAAGTTGCTTCCGAGCTTAGACTGTGAAATAGGACTTAATGCATGTGTGTTAAGTTGCTTCCAAGATTAGACTGTGAAAAAGGACTTAATGCATGTGTGTAAAGTTGCTTCCAAGATTAGACTGTGCAGTCTTAATGCATGTATGTAAAGTTGCTTCCAAGATTAGACTGTGCAGTCCACACAAGCTCATCAGGGACGACACTTACTGGGAAAATAGGACTTAATGCATGTGTGTAAAGTTGCTTCCGAGATTAGACTGTGCAGACTTAATGCATGTGTGTAAAGTTGCTTCCGAGATTAGACTGTGCAGACTTAATGCATGTGTGTAAAGTTGCTTCTGAGATTAGACTGTGCAGACCACACTCTGGTAAAATAGGACTTAATGCATGTGTGTAATGTTGCTTCCAAGATTAGACTGTGCAGACTGCACTCTGGGAAAATAGGACTTAATGCACATGTGTAAAGTTGCTTCCAAGATTAGACTGTGCAGACTGCACTTTGGGAAAATAGGACTTAATGCATGTGTGTAAAGTTGCATCCAAGATTAGACTGTGAAATAGGACTTAATGCATGTGTGTACAGTTGCTTCCGAGATAAGACTGTGGAATAGGACTTAATGCATGTGTGTAAAGTTGCTTCCAAGATTAGACTGTGGAATAGGACTTAATGCATGTGTGTAAAGTTACTTCCAAGATTAGACTGTGAAATAGGACTTAATGCATGTGTGTAAAGTTGCTTCCGAGATAAGACCGTGAAATAGGACTTAATGCATGTGCGTAAAGTTGCTTCCAAGATTAGACTGTGAAATAGGACTTAATGCATGTGTGTAAAGTTGCTTCCGAGATTAGACTGTGCAGACTAAATGCATGTGTGTAAAGTTGCTTCCAAGATTAGACTGTGCAGACTGCACTCTGGAAAAATAGGACTTAATGCATGTGTGTAAAGTTGCTTCCTAGATAAGACTGTGAAATAGGACTTAATGCATGTGTGTAAAGTTGCTTCCGAGATTAGACTGTGCAGACTGCACTCTGGGAAAATAGGACTTAATGCATGTGTGTAAAGTTGCTTCCAAGATTAGACTGTGCAGACTGCACTCTGGGAAATTAGGATTTAATGCATGTGTGTAAAGTTGCTTCCAAGATTAGACAATGCAGACTGCACTCTGGGAAAATAGGACTTAATGCATGTGTGTAAAGTTGCTTCTGAGATTAGACTGTGCACACTGCACTCTGGGAAAATAGCACTTAATGCATGTGTGTAAAGTTGCTTCTGAGATTAGACTGTGCAGACTGCACTCTGGGAAAATAGGACTTAATGCATGTGTGTAAAGTTGCTTCCGAGATAAGACTGTGAAATAGGACTTAATGCAAGTGTGTAAAGTTGCTTCCAAGATTAGACTATGCAGTCCACACAGGACAAATAGGACTTAATGCATGTGTGTAAAGTTGCTTCCAAGATTAGACTGTATAATAGGACTTAATGCATGTGTGTAAAGTTGCTTCCGAGATTAGACTGTGCAGATTGCACTCTGGGAAAATAGGACTTAATGCATGTGTGTAAAGGTGCTTCCAAGATGAGACTATGCAGACTGCACTCTAAGAAAATAGGACTTAATGCATGTGTGTAAAGTTGCTTCCGAGATTAGACTGTGCACACTGCACTCTGGGAAAATAGGACTTAATGCATGTGTGTAAAGTTGCTTCCGAGATTAGACTGTGCAGACTGCACTCTGGGAAAATAGGACTTAATGCATGTGTGAAAAGTTGCTTCCAAGATTAGACTGTAGAAACTGCACTCTGGGAAAATAGGACTTAATGCATGTGTGCAAAGTTGCTTACAAGATTAGACTGTGCAGACTGCACTCTGGGAAAATAGGACTTAATGCATGTGTGTAAATTTGCTTCCAAGATAAGACTGTGCAAACTGCACTCAGGGAAAATAGGACTCAATGCATGTGTGCAAAGTTGCTTCCAAGATTAGACTGTGCAAACTGCACTCTGGGAAAATAGGACTTAATGCATGTGTGCAAAGTTGCTTCCAAGATTAGACTGTGCAGACTGCACTCTGGGAAAATAGGACTTAATGCATGTGTGTAAAGTTGCTTCCAAGATTAGACTGAGAAATAGGACTTAATGCATGTGTGTAAAGTTGCATCCAAGATTAGACTGTGCAAACTGCACTCTGGGAAAATAGGACTTAATGCATGTGTGCAAAGTTGCTTCCAAAATTAGACTGTGCAAACTGCAATCTGGGAAAATAGGACTTAATGCATGTGTGTAAAATTGCTTCCGAGATTAGACTGTGAAATAGGACTTAATGCATGTGTGCAAAGTTGCTTCCGAGATTAGACTGTGCAGACAGCACTTTGGGAAAATAAGACTTAATGAATGTGTGTAAAGTTGCTTCCAAGATTAGACTGTGCAGACCGCACTCTGGGAAAATAGGACTTAATGCATGTGTGTTAAGTTGCTTCCAAGATTAGACTGTGCAGACTGCACTCTGGGAAAACAGGACTTAATGCATGTGTGTAAAGTTGCTTCCAAGATTAGACTGTGAAATAGGACTTAATGCATGTGTGTAAAGTTGCTTCCAAAATTAGACTGTGCAGACTGCACTCTGGGAAAATAGGACTTAATGCATGTGTGTAAAGTTGCTTCCTAGATTTGACTGTGGAATAGGACTTAATGCATGTGTGTAAAGTTGCTCCGAGATTAGACTGTGCAGACTGCACTCTGGGAAAATAGGACTTAATGCATGTGTGTAAAGTTGCTTCCGAGATTAGACTGTGCAGATTGCACTCTGGGAAAATAGGACTTAATGCATGTGTGTAAAGGTGCTTCCAAGATGAGACTATGCAGACTGCACTCTAAGAAAATAGGACTTAATGCATGTGTGTAAAGTTGCTTCCGAGATTAGACTGTGCACACTGCACTCTGGGAAAATAGGACTTAATGCATGTGTGTAAAGTTGCTTCCGAGATTAGACTGTGCAGACTGCACTCTGGGAAAATAGGACTTAATGCATGTGTGAAAAGTTGCTTCCAAGATTAGACTGTAGAAACTGCACTCAGGGAAAATAGGACTTAATGCATGTGTGCAAAGTTGCTTACAAGATTAGACTGTGCAGACTGCACTCTGGGAAAATAGGACTTAATGCATGTGTGTAAATTTGCTTCCAAGATAAGACTGTGCAAACTGCACTCAGGGAAAATAGGACTCAATGCATGTGTGCAAAGTTGCTTCCAAGATTAGACTGTGCAAACTGCACTCTGGGAAAATAGGACTTAATGCATGTGTGCAAAGTTGCTTCCAAGATTAGACTTTGCAGACTGCACTCTGGGAAAATAGGACTTAATGCATGTGTGTAAAGTTGCTTCCAAGATTAGACTGAGAAATAGGACTTAATGCATGTGTGTAAAGTTGCATCCAAGATTAGACTGTGCAAACTGCACTCTGGGAAAATAGGACTTAATGCATGTGTGCAAAGTTGCTTCCAAAATTAGACTGTGCAAACTGCACTCTGAGAAAATAGGACTTAATGCATGTGTGTAAAATTGCTTCCGAGATTAGACTGTGAAATAGGACTTAATGCATGTGTGCAAAGTTGCTTCCGAGATCAGACTGTGCAGACTGCACTTTGGGAAAATAAGACTTAATGAATGTGTGTAAAGTTGCTTCCAAGATTAGACTGTGCAGACCGCACTCTGGGAAAATAGGACTTAATGCATGTGTGTTAAGTTGCTTCCAAGATTAGACTGTGCAGACTGCACTCTGGGAAAACAGGACTTAATGCATGTGTGTAAAGTTGCTTCCAAGATTAGACTGTGAACTAGGACTTAATGCATGTGTGTAAAGTTGCTCAAAAATTAGACTGTGCAGACTGCACTCTGGGAAAATAGGACTTAATGCATGTGTGTAAAGTTGCTTCCTAGATTTGACTGTGGAATAGGACTTAATGCATGTGTGTAAAGTTGCTTCCGAGATTAGACTGTGCAGACTGCACTCTGGGAAAATAGGACTTAATATATGTGTGTAAAGTTGCTTCTGAGATTAGACTGTGCAGACTGCACTCTGGGAAAATAGGACTTAATGCATGTGTGTAAAGTTGCTTCCGAGATTAGACTGTGCAGACTGCACTCTGGGAAAAAAGGACTTAATGCATGTGTGTAAAGTTGCTTCCTAGATAAGACTGTGAAATAGGACTTAATGCATGTGTGTAAAGTTGCTTCCGAGATTAGACTGTGCAGACTGCACTCTGGGAAAATAGGACTTAATGCATGTGTGTAAAGTTGCTTCCGAGATTAGACTGTGCAGACTGCACTCTGGGAAAAAAGGACTTAATGCATGTGTGTAAAGTTGCTTCCGAGATTAGACTGTGCAGACTGCACTCTGGGAAAATAGGACTTAATGCATGTGTGTAAAGTTGCTTCCGAGATTAGACTGTGCAGACTGCACTCTGAGAAAATAGGACTTAATGCATGTGTGTAAAGTTGCTTCCGAGATTAGACTGTGCAGACTGCACTCTGAGAAAATAGGACTTAATGCATGTGTGTAAAGTTGCTTCCGAGATTAGACTGTGCAGACTGCACTCTGAGAAAATAGGACTTAATGCATGTGTGTAAAGTTGCTTCCGAGATTAGACTGTGCAGACCTAATGCATGTGTGTAAAGTTGCTTCCGAGATTAGACTGTGCAGACTGCACTCTGGGAAAATAGGACTTAATGCATGTGTGTAAAGTTGCTTCCAAGATTAGACTGTGAAATAGGACTTAATGCATGTGTAAAGTTACTTCCAAGATTAGACTGTGCACACTGCACTCTGGGAAAATAGGACTTAATGCATGTGTGTAAAGTGGCTTCCAAGATTAGACTGTGGAATAGGACTTAATGCATGTGTGTAAAGTTGCTTCCGAGATTAGACTGTGCAGACTGCACCCTTGGAAAATAGGACTTAATATATGTGTGTAAAGTTGCTTCCGCGATTAGACTGTGCAGACTGCACTCTGGGAAAATAGGACTTAATGCATGTGTGCAAAGTTGCTTCCAAAATTAGACTGTGCAAACTGCACTCTGGGAAAATAGGACTTAATGCATGTGTGTAAAATTGCTTCCGAGATTAGACTGTGAAATAGGACTTAATGCATGTGTGCAAAGTTGCTTCCGAGATTAGACTGTGCAGACTGCACTCTGGGAAAATAGGACTTAATGCAAGTGTGTAAAGTTGCTTCCAAGATTAGACTGTGATATAGGACTTAATGCATGAGTGTAAAAGTGCTTCCGAGATTAGACTGTGCAGACTGCACTCTGGGAAAATAGGACTTAATGCATGTGTGTAAAGTTGCTTCCAAGATTAGACTGTAAAATAGAACTTAATGCATGTGTGTAAAGTTGCTTCCAAGATTAGACTGTGCAGACTGCACTCTGGACAAATAGGACTTAATGCATGTTTGTAAAGTTGCTTCCAAGATTAGACTGTGCAGACCGCACTCTGGGAAAATAGGACTTAATGCTTGTGTGTAAAGTTGCTTCCAAGATTAGACTGTGAAATAGGACTTAATGCATGTGTGTAAAGTTGCTTCCAAGATAAGACTGTGAAATAGGACTTAATGATTGTGTGTAAAGTTGCTTCCAAGATTAGACTGTGCAGACCAAACTCTGGGAAAATAGGACTTAATGCATGTGTGTAAAGTGGCTTCCAAGATTAGACTGTGGAATAGGACTTAATGCATGTGTGTAAAGTTGCTTCCGAGATTAGACTGTGCAGACTGCACCCTTGGAAAATAGGACTTAATATATGTGTGTAAAGTTGCTTCCGCGATTAGACTGTGCAGACTGCACTCTGGGAAAATAGGACTTAATGCATGTGTGCAAAGTTGCTTCCAAAATTAGACTGTGCAAACTGCACTCTGGGAAAATAGGACTTAATGCATGTGTGTAAAATTGCTTCCGAGATTAGACTGTGAAATAGGACTTAATGCATGTGTGCAAAGTTGCTTCCGAGATTAGACTGTGCAGACTGCACTCTGGGAAAATAGGACTTAATGCAAGTGTGTAAAGTTGCTTCCAAGATTAGACTGTGATATAGGACTTAATGCATGAGTGTAAAAGTGCTTCCGAGATTAGACTGTGCAGACTGCACTCTGGGAAAATAGGACTTAATGCATGTGTGTAAAGTTGCTTCCAAGATTAGACTGTAAAATAGAACTTAATGCATGTGTGTAAAGTTGCTTCCAAGATTAGACTGTGCAGACTGCACTCTGGACAAATAGGACTTAATGCATGTTTGTAAAGTTGCTTCCAAGATTAGACTGTGCAGACCGCACTCTGGGAAAATAGGACTTAATGCTTGTGTGTAAAGTTGCTTCCAAGATTAGACTGTGAAATAGGACTTAATGCATGTGTGTAAAGTTGCTTCCAAGATAAGACTGTGAAATAGGACTTAATGATTGTGTGTAAAGTTGCTTCCAAGATTAGACTGTGCAGACCAAACTCTGGGAAAATAGGACTTAATGCATGTGTGGTAAGTTGCTTCCGAGATTAGACTGTGAAATAGGACTTAATGCATGTTTGTAAAGTTGCTTCCAAAATTAGACTGTGCAGACGGCACTCTGGGAAAATAGGACTTAATGCATGTGTGTAAAGTTGCTTCCAAGATTAGACTGTGCAGACTGCACTCTGGGAAAATATGACGTAATGCATGTGTGTAAAGTTGCTTCCAAGATTAGACTGTGATATAGGACTTAATGCATGAGTGTAAAAGTGCTTCCGAGATTAGACTGTGCAGACTGCACTCTGGGAAAATAGGACTTAATGCATGTGTGTAAAGTTGCTTCCAAGATTAGACTGTGATATAGGACTTAATGCATGAGTGTAAAAGTGCTTCCGAGATTAGACTGTGCAGACTGCACTCTGGGAAAATAGGACTTAATGCAAGTGTGTAAAGTTGCTTCCAAGATTAGACTGTGATATAGGACTTAATGCATGAGTGTAAAAGTGCTTCCGAGATTAGACTGTGCAGACTGCACTCTGGGAAAATAGGACTTAATGCATGTGTGTAAAGTTGCTTCCAAGATTAGACTGTAAAATAGGACTTAATGCATGTGTGTAAAGTTGCTTCCAAGATTAGACTGTGATATAGGACTTAATGCATGAGTGTAAAAGTGCTTCCGAGATTAGACTGTGCAGACTGCACTCTGGGAAAATAGGACTTAATGCAAGTGTGTAAAGTTGCTTCCGAGATTAGACAGTGCAGACTTAATGCATGTGTGTAAAGTTGCTTACAAGATCAGACTGTGCAGACCGCACTCTGGGAAAATAGGACTTAATGCAAGTGTGTAAAGTTGCTTCCGAGATTAGACTGTGCAGACTTAATGCATGTGTGTAAAGTTGCTTCCAAGATTAAACTGTGCAGACTGCACTCTGGGAAAATAGGACTTAATGCATGTGTGTAAAGTTGCTCCCAAGATTAGACTGTGGAATAGGACTTAATGCAAGTGTGTAAAGTTGCTTCCGAGATTAGACTGTGGAATAGGACTTAATGCATGTGTGTAAAGTTGCTTCCAAGATTAGACTGTGCAGACCGAACTCTGGGAAAATAGGACTTAAAAAGTTGCTTCCGAGATTAGACTGTGAAATAGGACTTAATGCATGTTTGTAAAGTTGCTTCCAAAATTAGACTGTGCAGACTGCACTCTGGGAAAAGAGGACTTAATGCATGAGTGTAAAGTTGCTTCCGAGATTAGACTGTGCAGACTGCACTCTGGGAAAATATGACTTAATGCATGTGTGTAAAGTTGCTCCCAAGATTAGACTGTGATATAGGACCTAATGCATGTGTGTAAAAGTGCTTCCGAGATTAGACTGTGCAGACTGCACTCTGGGAAAATAGGACTTAATGCAAGTGTGTAAAGTTGCTTCCAAGATTAGACTGTGATATAGGACCTAATGCATGAGTGTAAAAGTGCTTCCGAGATTAGACTGTGCAGACTGCACTCTGGGAAAATAGGACTTAATGCATGTGTGTAAAGTTGCTTACAAGATAAGACTGTGATATAGGACTTAATGCATGTGTGTAAAGTTGCTTCCAAGATAAGACTGTGATATAGGACTTAATGCATGTGTGTAAAGTTGCTTCCAAGATTAGACTGTGCAGACTTAATGCATGTGTGTAAATATGCTTCCAAGATTAGACTGTGCAGACTTAATGCATGTGTGTAAAGATGCTTCCAAGATTAGACTGTGCAGTCCACACAGGCTCATCAGGGACGACACTTTCAGCATAAATAGAATTGTTTGTCTAAAGGACTGCAGACTGCAAAGGGTCATCACAGAGACTACACTTTTCGCATTAAGTCCCATTTTCCCAGAGGGTGGTCATATCAATCCCTTACTTTTCACCACCTCCACCCACTGGTCTTCTTCGACCTCCGAATCTTCGCTCTTTGTTTCAGACTCCTCAACCTTCTTTTTTTGCTTTCGCTTCTTAGACTTGTGCTTTGACTTTTTTCTGTTTGATGAAAACAATTCTACAGTAAAATGATACTAGTGCTGAACCAAAACATTTAACTTTTACTCAAATGTAATAAAATGATCATGCATTATTTTATTTTCAATTGAGGGACACACTTCCATATGCAAAGGCAAAATTAAGATGATAGAATTTTAATTAAAAAAATAAGAAGAACAGACTAGTGGGCCAGCTTATAAACATGTTTAACTTCTAAATCGAGCTAATCTATTTGCAGGTTCATATCTCACTCACACAATTACGATTCCATATTTGCCAAAAATAACAGATTGACAGTGTGACTGCTATACGCTGCCTTAAAAAAGGGTGGGAGGGGTCACAAACGCATCCTTTTTCTTCTTTTATGAATCTGTAATACACTTAACTATAATTGGTGATGTAACTTGCATAAATGTATAAACACAGTGTATTAATACCTCAGACAATACTGACCCCTTTTTGCTGTGCTTTTTGTGCTTCTTTTTCTTTGAAGTCTTCTTCTTCTTCTTCTTTTTCTTTTTTCTTTGTTCTTCTATTAATTTAATTACCAAAAAGAATGACTGAATTAGGAAAGAATTAAAAAGCACAACAATTGATATCCACAATATCATGTATCCCATTAAAGAAAATAGCTGCACTCTGTGAAAATGTGGTTTAATTCATGAGTGTAAAGTGTTGTCCCAGATTAGCCTGTGCAGTCTGCACAGGCTTATCAGCATCGGCACTTTCCACTTGATTTTTTCTAAGCAAAGACTTTCTTGAAACAAAAATATCATTAAAGTGTGTGGTCCCTGATTAGCCAGTGTGGAATGCACAGGCTAATCTCAGATGACACTTAATGCACATGCATTAAACCCCCATTTCACAGAGCACAGACCAAATGTATGATTATTTGCTGTGTTTATAAGAAACAAGAGGGCCTGAAAGGCCCAAAGTCGCTCACCTGAAATTCAAAGGAACTGACCTGTTCTGTGCAGCCCAAGATGTCATTAGAACAAAATGTTGTTACCAATTTTCATGACTAGTGAACACCCTGGCAACAGACCAGGACTATTTTCATACACATACAAGATATCATTTAAACAAATATACTGACCAAGTTTCATGAATATTCATAAGTCCATATAAGGAAAAATGCCCCGCCCACTGGTGGCCATGTTATTCAAGCAACTTGAACCATTTTCGAACTTGTCCAAAATATCATTGGGACAAAACTTCTGACAAAGTTTCATGATGATCGTACAATAAATATGGCTTCTAGAGTGTTAACAAGGTTAAACTATACAACATGTAGATATATAAGGAAAAATGCCACGCCCCCTTGGCGGCCATGTTTTTCCACCAACCGAAACCATTTTCGAACTTATCCAAGATATCATTGGGACAAATCACCTGATTTAGTTTCATGATGATCGGACAATAATTGTGGCCTCTAGAGTGTTAACAAGGTTTTACTAAAGCATTATATATAGCCATATTAGGAAATATGCCCCGCCCCCTGGTGGCCATATTTTTTGAGCAACCGAAACCATTTTCAAAATCATTTAAGATATCATTAGGACAAATCTTCTGATCAAGTTTCATGAAGATCGGAAAATAAATGTGGCCTCTAGAGTGTTAACAAGGTTTAACTATAGCCAAATAAGGACAAATGCTCCACCCCCTGGCGGCCATGTTTTTCAACCAACCAGCATCATTTTTTAACTCGTACAAGATATTATTGGGATGAATCTTCTGACAAAGTTTCATGAAGATCGGACAATAAATGTGGCCTCTAGAGTGTTAACAAGATTGTACTATAGCCACGTAAAACCATGTAAGGAAAAATGTCCTGCCCCTTGGCAACCATGTTTTTCAAGCAAACGTAACCATTTTTCAACTCATCCAAGATATCATTGAGACCAATCTTCTGACCAAATTTTAGGAAGATTGGACAATAAATGTGGCTTCTAGAGTTAAGGTTTTACTATAGCCATATATAGCCATATAAGGAAACATGCCCCGCCCCTTGGCAGACATGTTTTCCAAGCAAACGTAACCATTTTCAAACTCATCTAAGATATCATACAGACCAATCTTCTGACCAAATTTCATGAAGATTGGACAATAAATGTTGCCTCTAGAACGTTAACCAGGTTTTACTAACGCCATATAAGGAAAACTGCCCCCCCCCTGGCGGCCATGTTTTTTCACCGATCTGGACCATTTTCAAACTCATCTGAGATATCAATAAAACCAATGTTTTGATCAAGTTTCATGATGATTGGGCAAAAATTGTGACTTCTAGAGTGTTCACAAGGTTTCTCTATAGCCATATAAGGAATACTGCCCAGCCCCCTAGCAGCAATGTTTCTCAACGGACCGGAACCATTTATGAACTCAACCAACATATCATTTAGACAAACATTTTGACAAAGTTACATGAAGATTGGGCATCAAATGTGACTTCTACAGTGTTCACAAGGTTTTTCTTTTTTTGACCTAGTGACCTACTTTTTGACCCAGCATGACCCAGTTTCGAACTCAGTCGAGGTATCAATGGAACAAATGTTCTGACCTAATTTCATGAAGATCAGAAATAAATGTGGCCTCTAGAGTGTTCACAAGGCAAAATGTTGACGACGGACGATGCATGACGAAAAAAAGACGATCACAAAAGCTAACCATGAGCATGTTGTGCTCAGGTGAGCTAAAAATACAATGATTTAGTTTAAACCTAATATATTTTAGCTTGAAAGCATTGAAAGCCCAATGCTTATTGTTAAAAGTGACATGTCATGTCATCTGTTGATGATACATTATTGTGGCTAGTAATTTTAACAGCCATCAAAATATGGCAAAGTTGTGGCTGAGACAGGAAGTTTTTGACTTTTTTATCCTGACACTCATAGCCCTACTGTCGGACGGCTACATGCGGCTTACATCAGAGGGGCAAACAAAAACATCTCAACTCAGTCAGGAAAGAATCAGGATCAAAAAGGTACAGGGTGCTGTTAAAAAAGGATGGCATGGAAAGGCAAACCATGAATTTACTGAATACAACGAATTTCGTATTCTTACAATCATATAAATGTTTTCAGCACATAATTTTCATTTACCATTTACTTACAAAAAATATATACAATACAAATAAATTTCACATTGTTTTGTGTTGCCCAGTCCAGCAGAGGGAGGAAAGAGGGGCGCAAATAGAAACAGGACACTGCCCACTGCTTTTTAATATAGATCTTTCTTTATTTGCAGTTATTGCACAGACTTGTCAAGACAACAGTTACAAAATGATACCGCCACCCAAAGGAACCCATAAATGACGCCTTTTTTATAACAAGAGCACCACCTTGCGGGTGCAGACCGCTCATCTTTTTGTCGTTTTAATGGCGAAGGGACCTATCTCAATACTTCAATCACAAAGGAGGGAGGGGTGGGGTGGAGAGGGGTGTATAGTGTGGGGTTGTGGTCATTTATTATATTATGTTCCAAATTGTTTTTTTTGTGGGGGGTATTCTTGGGTGCGATGGTTGACGGTATTTCAAAAATAAAATAATACAAATAAATATTTGTGTTTTTTAACCATGTTTCAAAAAAATTTGGAAGGGTTGGAGGGAGGGTCGGGGGGTATAGTGTGAGGGTTTTGTCATTTATTAGATGATCTTTCAAAAAAAAACATTTTGAGGGGGATTCAGGGGTGGGGTGTGGGGGATGGTTTGGGTGGAGTCTATTGTGGTTTGTCAGGTAAGAGTTGTTTTGTCAAAGTATCAATCAAATCAGATCATAAATAAAGAAGTTGGCAATTTTAGCAAAATTTAATAATTTTACCTTGAAAGTCAAGGTCATTCAAAGGTCAAGCTAAAATTAAACTTGTCAGTATAGTGCCCTCATGATAGCATGAAAGTATTTGAAGTTTGAGAGCAATAGCCTTGATACTTTAAAAGTAAAGTGGATCTAAACACAAAATTTAACCATATATTGAAAGTTACTAAGTCAAAAAAGGGCCATAATTCCGTCAAAATGACAACCAGAGTTATTCAACTTGTCCTTTACTGTCCCCTTATGCTAGTTCCAAGTATGAAAGCAATATCTATGATACTTTAGGTGTTAAGTGGACCAAAACACAAAACTTAACCAAATTTTCAATTTTCTAAGTATAAAAAGGACACATAATTCTGTCAAAATGCCAGTCAGAGTTACATAACTTTTTTTCTTCAAAAAATTGATGAGCTTAAAAAGAAATTCGTTGAATTGATATTCCCCACAGAAAAAATTGTGTTTATTCATGGTTGCAGATGGATGAACAGGGCAATAAATGCAAAATAACAGAGTGAAGTGTTATTGCTTTTATAAATTGTAATTCTCCGCATAAAGGTTCATGTTTAAATCCTGTATAGAATCTGAGATAAAACCCTGAAAAGTTACTCCATTAAAAAACAAGAAACCGTCGGAGATGGGTGATGCTCCCCAAAGTTTTTTTTGTCACAATATTGCACTGTATATTCAGATAAAAGAAAACGTCTTGAGGGCACAGTAGTTGGGGGGACAAGAAAAAAAAATTATAGAAAATTTCAAAGGGCCATTTCTCTGTGAAAAATCATCTGCCCAGAACCCGCTGATAATATGCACATCTCCTCTTGGTAATGATGCTTCCCATAAAGTTTTATTGAATTACGATCATTAGTTGCTGAGAAATAGCCCGGACAAGAATTGCACTATATGTACAGTTAGTGGAAAATTTCAAACGGCCATAACTCTGTGAAAAATCATCCGACCAGAATCCGCTGATAATATACACATCACCTCTTGGTAGTGAAGCTTCCCATAAAGTTTCATTGAATTCCGGTCATTAGTTGCTGAGAAAAAGCCCGGACAAGAATTGCACTATATGTACAGTTAATGGAAAATTTCAAAGGGCCATAACTCTGCGAAAAATCATGCGACCAGAACCCGCTGATTATATGCACATCTCCTCTTGGTAGTGAAGCTTCCCATAAAGTTTCATTGAATTCCGGTCATTAGTTGCTGAGAAATAGCCCGGACAAAAATTGTGCACGGACGGACAGACGAAGCTGCGACTATATGCTCCTTATTTGGGGGAGCATAAAAAACAAACGGCAATAACTCTTTATTTAAAAAAGGGTCTATGGTAATGGTTCTTATGCATGGAACCTCATATTAGAGAACCTTAAGGGGCATCATACAAAAACAACAAAGGGCAATAACTCCGGATATAACAAGTACCTTCTGAGCTAGAATCTGTCCCCGAGGCATCCTCACTTTCATCAGTGTCTTCTGAATCGTCCGATCTGTTTGAAATAGAATGTAAAACACATGACCTTCCACACAGCCATCATATGCACACGTAAACTCTACAAAGATAACAATTTAGAATGTTTATTTCCATTATATTAAGTTTACAAAAAGATTTCAACTTTATTTTCATTCAAATTATCCCTTAACAACTTAGATACGTTTTTTCACGCATCTGTAGTCCCTTAAAAGTTATATTTAATTTTAGACCTTTCTTACTAGATTCAAGGTTTAAAGGTTTTAATTCCAACCCTTAGATACTGATGAGCAGCAAACAGCATAAAACCTGAACAGACTGCGAGTTACATGTACTCACAGGCACATAGCAATTTTCACTTTGCCTCTGGTGGGAAAGGGATATACATGTAGACATAACTAGAGCTTTGTCACAGACGTGACGTATACCCCCACGTGCCACATTGACACAGACTTTTTTGCATGCTGTCTTCACAAAACAAGAGAACCTAATTTATGGTGATTTTTTAAGAATTATTATGCAATTATTATTTATGGCCATTTTGACCTTTGAACTCTTGAATTCTTTGGCATGACACGCCTTCCAATGACTGTGAACAAAATTAATGTACAGAGTCATTTTAAAATCTCACAATGAATGACAAAGTTATGGCCCGGACAAGCTCATTTATGGCCATTTTTTCACTTTTGAACTCCAAGTGTGACCTTGACCTTGGAGATATTGACGTAATTCTTTCGCATAAAACATTGTCCAATGATTGTGAACAAATGTACCGGTACCAAGTAATTTTAAAATCTCACAATGTATGACATGGTTATGGCCCGGACAAGATCATTTATGGCCATCTTTGACCTTTGAACTCACAGTAAGAATCTTGACCTTGGAGATATCAACGTAATTCTTGCGCGACACACCGTCCAATGATGGTGAACAAATGTACCAAAGGATTCGAAAATCTCGCAATGAATGACATAGTAATGGCCCAGACAAGCTCATTTATGGCCATTTTTGACCTTTGAACTCAAAGTATGACCTTGACCTTGGAGATATCAACGTAATTCTTTCGCGCGACACCGGCCAATAATGGCGAACAAATGTACCAAATGATTTTAAAATTTCCCAATGAACAACATATTTATGGCCCGGACAAGCTCATTTATAGCCATTCTTGAACTATGAACTTAAAGTGTGACTTTGACCTTGGAGATATCAACGTAATTCTTTCGCGCGACACACCCTCCAATGATGGTGAACAAATAAACCAAATAAAATCACACAGTGAACGACATGGTTATTTCCCGAACAAGCTCATTTATGGCCATTTTTGATCTTTGAACTCAAAGTGTGACCTTGCCCTTGGAGATATCGACATAATTCATTCGCGCGACACACCGTCCAGTGTTGGTGAACAAATTAGCCAAATGATTTTAAAATCTTACAATAAATGATAAAGTTATTGCCCGGACATCATTTGACTTTTGAACTCCGAGTGTGACCTTTACCTTGGAGATATCAACGTACTTTTTTCACATGACACACCGTCCCATGATTGTGAACAAATGTACCAAGTTATTTTAAAATCTAACGATAAATGACATAGTTATGGTCCGGACAAACTTTCGGTTTAAAACACACTAAAACACACTAAGTGACCCCGTGACCTAGTTTTTGACCTGGCATGACCTATATTCAAACTTGACCTATACATCATCTAGATACAACTTGTGACCAAGTCTGGTGGAGATCGGATGAAATTTCGGGACAGACAGACAGACCGACCGACCGACAAAGTGACTCCTATATAGCCCCCATTACCAATGGTAATGGGGGTAAAACAAAGTGTATACATTGACATGATCCATGAATCTTATACAAACATAAAACAAGTTTGTATGAATTCACGAAAAAGTTTGTCAACTTAAATAAAACAATATATAGTATTCCAACAGTTACTAAATTATACCACACCCATTACTTAATTGCAGTTTCAATATAATGCTTTGAGTTACAGAGACATTAATTTTTGCTGATTTCGTGGATTGATTGATCCATGAATTTGAGAATAACACATTCGAAAATGACCAACACTAATTTCGATATTTTTTTTTTTTGGCAAAAATCAAAAATTCAGATTTTTTTTTTTTTTTCATTGAAAAAGTTAAAACCACAAAAGTTCAAGCCAACAAATATATTTAACAGTATATCAAAATGGCCTTAAATTCTGTTTAATTGATGATATGAGTTGTTGACCTTACTCTGAGTGTTGTGGTGAGGGGGATCTGCCCCAGACTTCAGGGGCTCCCAGTGCGCAAATCCTCTCCCTGTCTGTTCTTCGTCTGTAAATGGAAGCAAAGTGTCATGTCAAACCCTTTCCCACTTTAATAGAAGCAAAGTGATAATGGCTATGTGCAAACAGCATTAAACCAGAACAGCCTGCAGGTAACTCGCACAGCCTGCGAGTAACTCACAGTCTGTTCAGGCTATGTACTGTTTGCTGCTCATCAGTGTCCAAGGGTTGGAAATAAAACCTTTAAACATTGAACCAAGTAAAAATGTCTTTAATAAAATTTTAATTTGTAAGGGACGACAAACACCTCAAAATACGTATCTAGTTGGTAAAGTTGGTTACTATACTTTTAACTAATTGACTTTGACACAGCCAGCATATTTATTGGGATCCCATTTTTTATTGACAGGACCCCTGAAAATTATTATCTCGAGTCCTAGGGACCCCTAAAATTTGACATGAATGTGAAACCCTGAGTCTCTTGTCAATATTAATCAATTTTAGGCCGAAATGTAATCCTTGATTGACTTTTGCAGACTAAATAATACCAGCAACAAATTAATACTATGATATATATCTTTAAACTAAACATGGACTATCAAAAAATAAAATTAAATTCATTATCATCCTTGATGATGAAAATAATGATAGCCATATGCTAATATATTTTTTCATATTTTGTTTACCTTTCAAAAACTTCATACTGCAACTCTCTGTCTTTATGTCTCCCACTATACCCATTTTCATTATTATTTCTCCACACCTGATCTTCATTTGACTCACGACCTTTCTGTATTGGTGACCTTGTCCTGTCATTCCAAGCTGGTGACCTATTTCTTTGAACAGGTGACCTATCTCTTTGAACAGGCGACCTATTTCTTTGAACAGGCGACCTATTTCTTTGAACAGGCAACCTATTTCTTTGAACAGGCGACCTATTTCTTTGAACAGGTGACCTTGTTCTTTGCACAGGTGACCTATTTCTGGCTATAGGTGATCTACTCCTTGACCTTGAATAAGATCTATCTCTGCTTTTAGTGTTTCTGCCCATGAGTTTTGAGTCTCTTTCACAAGATCCAGAAAAATCTCTTCTACGACGAATTGGTGACCTTGACTTTGATCTACTATCTGAAGAAGTACTGTCTCTGAATCTTTTACCACTGTTTGATGTGTTCTTTCCATTTTTGTCTGGTGACCTCAAATATGACCTTGAACGTTTCCTTTTTGGTGACCTCTGGTTAGAATCATCAGAAGAGGATTGAGAGTATTTCCTGGATCGATAGCTCGATGAACCATCACTGTCTGAGCAGGCCATGTTTTCTTTCTATCCGCTGCACCTTTTCGTGTCACTTTGGCCAAAACCTTCAATCAAAATGTATCACATATATTGGTTGTTATCATTTATTTATACAATGACATAAGATAATGTATAGATTTTGTACTGAAATCATATTTTATTACATATTTCATGCCTTTTTAGATCTAGCAGTAGCATTTGTTATTGAAGATGTTGTAGCCTTTTCACTTTAATTTATCTATATTTTGGAACAGGCTCGAATGAAGTTTTGATTAATGCTCCTATGCACCAATGAAGGCCTTTATTAGACATTCACAGTTTTTATAATAATGGTTGTCAATATATGTATTGTTATGGAATGTATGGCCTAAACAAGTGTAAAGGTACAACTATCATGTGTATTATACAAACTGAGGTTTAAATACACTTGTATACTCTGTAAATTCAGTGATTGTGTATAACAAACAAATTGCAGGCATAGAAATACAAGTTGATCTTTCACTATTATTTTCGTCTGATTTTCAGAAAATAGTTTGTGCAAATTGCATCAATCTAAATTAAGAGTTTGTATTAGTTTTGTGGCTTGTGCTGTTTCGCATCACACTCGAGATTAACCATGACTCAAACAGGATCCACAACTAAAAAAAAAATTAAATGTCAAAACTTTGTTTCACCAGTTCACGTTTTGATTCATGATTGTTTATCTTATTTTCAATTCAAAGTGCGAAGTCATAAAATCATGTGCACTCAGACCAAACAGAGGGCCGCGATATACTCATACAAATTTCTTCCACAGTCTTGCAATTATGTTTGTGTTTATTGATATACTTTGTTTAAATGCATACGTTTTACAAGTTCCTAAATTTTATTTTACGGTGTTATGTTTACCTCGACACCGTTTGATGTTGTACACTCTACCCTACAGTACTACATTCGGTTACAATGTATCTGAAGTTTCGGAGTTGGTTCAGTTGGGGCGGTAGAGACATTTCTTTAAATTCTGATGTATAAAATAGAAATAAATTGATTATGTAATATTGGTCAGCGTAATTATATGTTTCATGTACCAGTGATTATGCCCCTTGTCTTGTATGTGTCCATTTTCATCTCTTGGGGGATTCAGTCCCGTGTCCGGTGTGCGTCCAGCCGTGTGCGTCCAGCCATGTACCGTGATATCATACATGTTTTGTCAAGTTAGAATGAGAGATATACAAGACTTTTATTAGTCAATACTAAACCCAGTTAAAGTGTTGGGCAAACTGCTGACCGTGCTTTCCTTTCCTCACATGCTCTATAAAGACACACTTCAATGTGTTTAAGTCTACTTGTACTATTTTCATTCTATCAAACTGGTCAGTTTCTGATTATTTGTACTTGCATTTATAAGTTATTTGTCTGAATTGCGAATGAATCAAACTTATGGCGTGTTGTTATTATGTTTGTAGGTTTCAGTTTATGATATATACATAAACTTTTCCTTGGTAATGATTACTGGTGGGAAGTACCCCGGTACTCATGGCGTTGTTCTCGTGAGAATGTGTTTGCATTTGTCTGCATGTGGCACTCCGGATCTAGGGTATTCATCAACACCCATGCAATTTGTTTTCCAGTTACTCATAATATATCAATTGTAATATTTAATAACGGAATTAAAACAGTTACATTTATCCACATCACATCAAATACAGTCAAATGCTTGATCTTCACACTTTTGTAATTTGTGGCTCGCAAAAAAATAAAGTTTGATAAAGTATTTGTTTGTTTTAAAGAATGAGCAGAACATGGTTTCTTACAAAAGAGATTCTCCTATCACGATTGCGAAATGTATTCAACATTTCGATTCTGATTGAAAATTGCCGTACAGTTCAGTCCGTGGCGCGTTATAACTCTTGCTAAGTGTAGTTATTTACTGGAATTTCGTTAACATTCAGTCTATATCATGGTGGGTCGAGATATTACAACTCTGCAATTAATCAACACGTAACAAAGAAGTGTGTGTTTTACTTAAACAATTTCAACGACGATGAAGCTAAACATGCGATGTATTTTTAAAGTAATTTAATTGGAGTTTGGAGAAAAAACATATCATATTACGGATAAGAAATTTTATAGTTATAATATAATTTGACTTCTCAACTATATCAGTTCGGCTAATATTCAAAGTACTCTTAGCAATTGTTATTGTTGTTCACGATATCGCTCTATCAAAGACCCCGCTAAAATAATTTACAAATAATTATACGGATCCTACATTTCAAATTTTGCGACAAAATAGTATGCGACCGTCATTTTCCAAACGGTTTTATACCGGTCCGATTAGCCGCGGTGGGTTCAGGGTGTCACTTGCATGAGGTGCGCCCTTATTATCACGTGCCATTTGTTTAGTCCATTGTTAACGGATGAGCTCGACCGAATGACCGTCCATGATAGTCTGATGCACATTTCCAATTAGTCTTATTCATTTACAAACATTGCCACACTGAAGTCAATCTTAACCTTAATCGGCACTAATAAGATAATCGTCTAAACTTATTGGAAGTAATTAAAGGGGCCTTTTCACAGATTTTGGCATGTTTTAAAGTTTGTCATTAAATGCTTTATATTGATTAATCTATGGATATAAAAAGCTCCAGTAAAAAATCCAGAATAAATTTTTAAAAAATTAAAAAAGGTAAACCTCAGCAGGGCTCAAACCTTTGATCCCTGGAGTCCTGGAGTAAAAAGTCTTCAACTTAAACCACTCGGCCATCTTTTCGGATACAATTACTGATGTATGTTATACTTTAAATAAGCAATCCTCGTAGTTTTACAAAATATAACGACAACAGAACTTTTCAAATTATTAATTCGTTTCGCGTTGCAACGCTTTGTAATTTTCGGGTTTTTAAATCGTCAAAAGATGCATATAATGGCTATTTTAAAGCATGGTAAATGTTCGGTATTACTGTTTCCTCACACATAGCATAACTAAAACAACAAATTGCGAATCTGAAACAACTTTTTTCAATTTTGTCGATTTACCCAAACGTGAAAAGGCCCCTTTAATAAGCAAAGTTTGTATTGTATATTTTGCATTACAAACTATGCCTTAAGTTTTGTCATAAAGTAATGGGTCAATGAAGTAAACACTTTAACATTGTTGCAATGAATTGTAGATAGGCCCTACAAGTAAACCAGGTATGTGTTAATACACATACCTGAGTAAACCTAGTTAAATAACAAACAAACACATAACATAAATAAGTTTGTATTTCTGTGCAGAAACTATTTTAATAAGATGTTGATCACACATAGTTATATTTTACCTTCATTGTTACCCTTCCTCGTCGAATAACATTTGATTTACAGCACCAACACGAGTACATCCGACGTTAAGCATGCCAGTGAGGCACTCGACATGGGAATGGGCACCACTTGAAATTACTCCAGAGATCACATATCACAGCATAGCACGAGTGAAAATGAGGCAACACGTGACAGTGCAGCATACAAGCACGAGAATGAACGCCGACGGCGAGATATCGACGGATTTTGGTTAGGATCCTTCATCCGTGCACGACGACATCACGCGGCTATCTAAACGGACGGATCAAGGATACTCAGACTGTCGATGATTATGACGCTGATGATGAGAACCTTACATTCAATAGCACAGATATGGATTATCAGGAACCGGCATATAATGAAAAGAAGTACTAACCTATATAAACCACTATTGATGTGCACGTGCTTTATAAATTGGCGCGTTAACGTGTCTGTTGATTTACCTTACGTATTAAGACAACTATCAAAAATAAGGAATATAATATAATATATATTTCTCATTGAGTGACGCCAGTATAACCATATTCAATGTGTTTACAAATGAAAGCAACCGAGACGCCGTTTGTTACTTACCATTGATCGATCCGCGTATTGTGCCAAGGTAACTACTCGAGATGTCAATTCTATTCCGATGATATACATACTCAAAGGGACGCCGACGAGACTGGAAACACCCCCGGACACCCGATATGCTGTGAGAAGTTGGATGTGCTAGGAGAAGTTGCCGATATATTTCGATGAATTTCGGTAGGGTAAGTAAATCGAGTTGTATAATTGTTTAAAGGCAATTTTGAATTAAAATATATGTTGGTGTATGCAAAGGAGGAATTACCATGTATGTTAGAAAACTCCTGGTTATTAATATTCAGGATTTATTGAAATATGGCTAATTAAAGTCGACGATGCAGGGATTTGTCCCATATTTAGCACTTTTTTTACAAATTTCTTTAGAGGTATGCCAGTGAAAAAGTTTTTGCACCGACAATTATATTAATGTCCCCGAGTAACATATCCGCCATGGTTTCTTAAAAAAAAAATCGTATTGGTGGAAAAAAATCGACTTTAAATTCAACATGTTGATGAAAAAATGATATGATATGGTGCTGTGTACAAAGATGTCGAGATATGACATGATTGCAGTTCATTTATAAACTTAAAAGCTCACTATTACAGCTGATTTATGCCCACTCTGATGCATTGTAGATCATTATCATTGAACTTTGAGGTTTTATAATTATATCCGTATATTAAGTTAATTTCAAGCTTATTTGTATCTTTTTTTATTGTTTGAAAATCATTGTAAATGTAAAGCAATTGATTCATACAGGTAAAAATATACGTCCGGTAGGCAATCTTAACATTTATAATAATATTTTCTGCCTATAGTTCAAATTATGGGTAGACTTTCATAAATGTGAACTAAATTTGGATCTATTATACATGACTTCAAGTTGACAGCTTTGCAAACATCTCCGCCAATGCACGCGTGCAAATGTTGGTATCTTTTCGTTCTTTTTGGTAATTATATATGCAAAATGTAAACATTTATTTTCAAAACCCAATCCGCGCCTCCTCTTTATGTGTATGTGCATAGATAACATTTTTCATCTGATGAAGCCCCAAGCCTGGATGGAATATATTCAGCAAGATTCCAACTTCTCACAGCATATCGGGTTTCCGTGGGTGGGAAAGCCGTTCTATGTCAACTAACGAAGTTCCCTGTGCCTTTTGAAGTAAATACGTGCGTCCTGTACCAAGATATAATTGAGTCGCGTTCTGAGAAAAAACTGGGCATAATGCATCATGTGCTTAAAGTGTCGTCCCATATTAGCCTGTGCAGTCCGCACAGGCTAATCATGGACGGCACTTTCCGCCTAAACTTGATTTTCGGTAAGGAGGGACTTCCTTGAAACTAAAAATACTATAAAAGCGGAAAGTGCCTGATCAGCCTGTGATCTTTCCGATGAGATCTCGTCCATCACATCAGTTGAACAAAAGTTGGAAAGATAATTAATCAAGTACACAGTATAAAGTTAGCACATTTATTCGTGTAGGTGTGTCAATGTCACAAAACACAACGTTATCATAATCACAAATTAATTATGTGACATAAATATCGTTATTTATGAAGTTACTTGGTAATAGATACATTTCACATTGTAATAAAAGCATAATATCAAAATATCTTTGTCATTGAATGTACATATTTGTATATATGACAGCTCATAAAGATCGATTGTCCATATTTATTAATAAATATTTATCGTTAGATACAAGTAATTTCGCAAAATACCAAGATAAAAACACTGCATATACTTACATATGAGTCCCGCTCTGTGAAAAGGGGGGTTTAATGCATGTGCATAAAGTTTCATACGAGATTAGCATGTGCAGTCCGCACAGGCTAATCAGGGACAACTTTCTGCTTAAACTCGATTTTTGCTAAGAAGAGTCTTTCTTAAAACGAAACATATAATAAAAGCGGAAAGTGTTGTCCCTGATTGGCCTGCGTGAAGTGCACATGCTAATCTGGTATGACACTTTACGCTCATGCATTAAATCCCATTTTATCAGAGCGCGACTCATATATAAAGTTATTATGGTGATTTATTAAATACATGTTATTTAAAAACAAGAAACCGTCAGAGACGGGTGATGCTCCCCAAAGGTTTTTTGTCACAATACTGCACTATTTATTCAGATAAATGGAAGCGTTTTGAGGGCACAGTAGTTGGGGGGGGACAATAATTTTTTTATAGACAATTTCAACGGGCCATAACTCTGTGAAAAATCATCCGACCAAAACCCGCTGATAATATGCACATCTCCTCTTGAACGTGAGGCTTCCCATAAAGTTTCATTGAATTCGGTTCATTAGTTTCTGAGAAATAGCCCGGACAAGAATTGCACTGTATGTACAGTTAATGGAAAATTTCAAAGGGCCATAACTCTGTGAAAAATCATCCGACCAGAACCCACTGATAATATGCACATCTCCTCTTAGTAGTGAAGCTTCCCATAAAGTTTCATTGAATTCCGGTCATTAGTTTCTGAGAAATAGCCCGGACAAAAATTGTGCACGGACGGACAGACGGACGAAGCGGCGACTATATGCTCACCTCAAAATAAATTTTGGGGAAGCATAAAAATGGTTAATCACATTTCACAATACCAATTGTAACAAGAGCACCGCCTTGCGGGTGCAGACCGCTCATCTATTTTCTTTTTAAAGGTGAAGGGACTCTCATTTTCAATCACAAAGGAGGGAGGAGTGGAGTGAAGAGGGGTGTATAGTGTGGGGTTGTGGACATTTATTACATTATCTTCCAAAAAAGTGAAAAAAAAAAAAAAAAAAAAATCGGGGGGGGGTATAGTGTGAGGGTGTGGTGATAATTTGTGAGATGATCTTAAAAAAAAAAACAAACAAAAAAAAAAATCAAAAAAAAATATTTGGGGGGGGGGGGTGGGGTGGGGGTATAGTGTGAGGGTTGTGGACATTTATTACATTATCTACCAAAAAAGTGAAAAAAAAAAAAAAAAAAAAAAAATTAGGGGGGGGGGGGAGGGGGGGAGGGCACGGGGGATGGTTTGGGTGAAGTCTATTGTGGTATGTCAGGTAAGAGTAGTTTCATCAAAGTATCAATCAAATCTAATCATAAATAAAGAAGTTATGGCAATTTTAGCAAAATTTAATAATTTGACCTTGAGAGTCAAGGTCATTCAAAGGTCAAAGTAAAATTCAAGTTGCCAGGTACAGTAACCTCATGATAGCATGTAAGTATTTGAAGTTTGAAAGCAATAGCCTTGATACTTCGAGTGGATCGAAACACAAAATTTAACCATATATTAAAAGTTACTAAGTCAAAAAAGGGCCATAATTCCGTAACAATGACAACCAGAGTTATGCAACTTGTCCTTTTACTGTACCCTTATGATAGTTTGTGAGTGTTCCAAGTATGAAAGCAATATCTATGATACTTTAGGGGTAAAGTGACCAAAACATAAATCTTAATCAAATTTTCAATTTTCTAAGTATAAAAAGGGCACATAATTCTGTCAAAATGCCAGTCAGAGTTACATTACTTTGCCTGCACAGTCCCCTTATGATAGTTAGTAAGTGTTGCAAGTATGAAAGCAATAGCTTTGATGCTTAAGGAATAAAATGGACCTAAACACAAAACTTAACCAAAATTGTCAATTTTCTAAGTATAAAAAGGGCACATAATTCTGTCAAAATGCATGCCAGAGTTATCTAACTTTGCCTGCCCAGTCCCCTCATGATAGTAAGTAAGTGTACCAAGTTTGAATGCAATAGCATTGATACTTACTGAGAAAAGTGGAACTAAACGCAAAACTTAACCAAAATTTTCAATTTTTTAAGTATAAAAAGGGCACATAATTCTGTCAAAATGCACGCCAGAGTTATCTAACTTTGCCTGCCTAGTCCCCTCATGATAGTAAGTAAGTGTACCAAGTTTGAATGCAATAGCATTGATACTTTCTGAGAAAAGTGGACCTAAACGCAAAACTTAACCGGACGCCGACGCCGACGCCAACGCTAACGCCGACGCCGACGCCAAGGTGATGACAATAGCTCATAATTTTTTTTCAAAAAATAGATGAGCTAAAAATCAATTGAATATTTTTTTTTTTAGTTATTACAAAAAAGTTATTTTTTTTTACATGGACTTGTAGAAAATAAATTAACGAGTATACATAAGCTAAATTAACATATTGGATTACCTATGTTATTTTACGAGTCATATTCATTCATATATCATCATTATAGGAAATCCGCGAAACAGTGCATGTGAGGCCCAGTCAGATAAGCCTGTAAGAAAAAAAAGATGTGAGTTCCATGAAAATTAATGATTCATGAATCAACAATCCATCTTAACATAAATGATACAATTCATTCTCAAGAATTTTTTATATGAAACTATTAGTTCCAACAGACCCTCGTCTGATGTGCAGTATACACAATACATGCTCTTTAAAGACTAAACAGAAACCACATCTCTTTATGTTACAATGTTAACCTTTATTTCATCACTTGTCTTACAAATACAAATTTTATTAACATAAAATGTATTTCATTTTCAGGTAGTGTTCCACTTCATTGTTCCCTACCTGTAGAGTTGTTGGAGAAAACCCTGTATTGTTATGTTACAAATATAACTAAATAAAGGAGTAGAATTTATGTTCACTTTGTTATAATATAAAGGAAGCATGTAATCATCGTACGCATTGCATAAATGAATACATGTGTATTGTAAAAAGTGTGTCCTTAATGAAAAACATCCACAAAAGAACGGCAGAAATTGTTCATATCCACACTTTTACAAAGATGTTGACCACACTTGACCGAAATGCAGCAGCTCATAGACAAGAAATCATTAACTTATTAAGTTATTATGTATCATTAGCAGAAACATTATGACCATCTTTCATCAACAAAGAGTCAAATATTGAATATTAACACATGTCGCCGAACATAGACAGACCACAATGACTCACCTATAGCACTTTGTGCACATGTTAGCATAAAACAGCAACTACATAAATAAGTTAATGATGTGTTGTCCATATAAGCTGCATTTTGGTCCTGTTGTGGACTTTGCACAACGTCATCCACTTTCTGTGCCTCAGTAAGTTGTTCAGGAAGTGGCACCTGCTAATCTATGCATATGTTGTGCAGGCGCATTCATGCAGCCACTGCTTGACAGCACTCATCGAGTCTCATGAATAAACAACCGCCACTTTTATGTAGACACCTGTTAATAGAGAATATCAATCAATATTAACTCGTGATTTAATTACAATATCCAATTAATATCAATACTAATGATTATTATGCATTTTATTTAATTGATGAACATTTTCAGATATTAATTTAATTTAGGACTAAAATGGGTAAAGAAATAAATTCATAAAACAAAATTTGCAATAATCTACGGCATCCATTTTTATCAACACATGCACATGCATATGAAAGCAACTTTAAAATCTGATTCAAATGTTTTTTTAACTACATGTGTCTCCTTCACTGATGCCCCCATGTCACGTTGAGATACACAAACAAGTCCATCAGTCATTAAAAGACAAATTTCTTCAGTACAAACAATTTGTGTATATATGCTCAAAACTTGAAAACAAATAACAAAACAAATTTCATTACACATTTGTGTACAGCTGCAATTCATTAACACATTAAGGTCATTCAGCAGTTGCTGTAATGCAAAATCCATCCACAGATGAACAGACAGACACTGAGGACAAACAGGTGCAATGCTTAAGGCTTCCCACGGTGTACGTTTACTACATTGTTATGATGTAGATGTGACGATTACAATTATGCTCTAAAGAGTATTAAAGGCATAAAGCATCACACTTTTTATCCAATATTTTGTGGGGAGATTTATTTTGTGCTTATTAAATGGTGTCTTATGTTGATTAACTGAATGTGTTTAACTGTTTTGAACTAAATAAACATACATGTAGTAAGTTTACATACTTAAATCTACTCTTTGGCAGTCCAAAAGCCCTCTCAACCACAATACACTTGACTGGGCATTGTTGTACCTATTGTGTATAGCCGGAGTCCCCCAGTAGGTGTCCCGTGTGGTTTTCTTCCAGAAAAGTCTAATAACAAATTTATAATAAGCTAAGTTTAAGTTGGAACAATCATTGGTTAAACGGATTATGAAGGTAGCTATAGGATGCTCTCAAGCTTAACGCAATCTTAAATTCATTTAAATTATAAATTAAACATTGATATGCATATTTTATGTGTTGATACAGTGTGTACACACATACAGAAATATAATTGAATCTTTTATGTTTTTTAAAGAAATTAAAAGTAAAATTATGTATGCACATTAAACACATTATATTTTAGTAATGTGCAATGCATTAATGTAAAAAAATATAATATTTGCATCATCATAACAGTAGTATTCCACTTTTTCCTAACCAATATTAGCCATAGTCCCTCTAATGGTATATCCATAATAGCACATTATTTATTGTCATACCTTCAAACCACGGACAAAGACAGAGGCGTCGTGTGTGTTGACCCAAGCCATTTTGACAATATCTCCATGAACCTGCAAAAAAACTATACTTTAATATGTGAAATGTGTTTCACTAACTTTGTTGAATGATTGGGGCATCTATTTAATTCACATGTTTTCTGATTTAACACTATTAGTTAAGCCACTTCTGACTGACAAGTGACATTGTACAGTGTGATACAGGGTCATTAAAATAACATTGCGATTGGGCAAGAGCGTAACTCAATCAGAATATAACTTTGCTACCTTGCATCTCACCGTGCAGTGTGAGATTTATGTTGCTCAGCTACTGTATGTATTACTGTACAATTCATAAATCTAATTTTGACAGAACATTGATAATATTGGGATTGCAAAGTTTATGACTTATAATCGCTGGGGCAGATATTGCAGACATTATACAGTGCATTATTTATTATTCATTAGATAGAAAAAAACTTCAAACTTAATACGCAAAAGGTATATCAGTATATTGCGTCGACAACTAACTTGTATTGCAGCGTCCGAAATGTGAACTATCTGAATTCTAGTTCACTCGTTTACATTCAATATTTAATGACAAATGAACTGTTTTACTTCAAAAGAAACCATAAAACATTTGTTTTGATAAAAATTGAACAAAGATGACTAAATACTTACCTATTTAACGAATTAATTATCCTATCATCACAATTTTCATTTCGCTGTTGATGTTTAACCTAATTATGGCGTCGTTGTCGCCTTAAACTGGTTCCCCGTTGAATATAACCGTTGACTATAATATATGTGGCTGGGAACGAGACTTTGACCCTTTCGGCGCTGACGTCGTTAACGAGAAATAACGTTGCAAAGTCGTGACAACTTTTTCGCGCAATTTTCACACGTTTTTACTGCGATAAATATCTTATTTCTTTTATTTATTTTCCGAAACAATCTATGAATTACCCAATCAGTGATTATGTTACGGTTTTTATACGAAAACATTAGTATAGTTTAACCATAGCTGATTTATAACCCATCGTACACTACGGCACCGTGTGACTGCATCAATTAATGGATAAACTTCCTGCTTACAAAAAGGTTAGTTTTTCTTTCTTTTTTGTTGTTTTTCCGTCAAATAATGTGAAATTAGTCGGTAAAGGATGTATCCCATATAAATTTAACCACGTCTAGTGTTTATTACCTCTGTTAAAATTAGTTTGGCTCTCGATTCATGAGTATATGCGATAATTGGAATTTTCACCCGGAAGTTGTCAAAAATGTCGTTTGGTTTTGATACAATGATAGTTTATGTTATGTGAAGTTTTCATAAGAATGATGAGCCAAACTAGTGAAATGTATTCCCAAGAATCTACAATTCCATACGAATTGTCACAGACTGATGACGTATTTTTTAATGAACTTGCACAAGTTTATGAGTTATACCACATTGGCCATGAATCTTTTGCAAAATCAAATGATAACTTGACAGTTTTCCAATCCAATTTTGTACAGGTTGAAACTTGTGATGTAGATTTGGGAAATCATGCAAGTATTTCATTTGAAGATGTTGAGATCATTTTGATGATTATGATGGTGATACATGTGATCAGGTTGATTGCTTACTTTATGATGACCACATTAATTGTGGCGAATCCGAGTCTGACCAAATACAAATGGATCACAAACAGAATGACATTAGAAAAGAAGATCAAAAAGAAGCAGAAATTATTTCAAATTTCACGCGTGAAACATGCCAGTGTAGTGTCTTTTATGGAAGTAAACCATGTTCAACAATAGTTGGTGTTGATAATCTGCTAGAAAATAGGACCCAATGCCAGGAACTGTCTTCAAGAAAAAAAGAACTTGTAGTTAAATCCCAACTTTGTACCCAAAGAAAAAATAGTACTTTTACATCTGAAAACAAAAAAATCTAAAAAGTTGCGAACGAGACCGTCTCAGAAATATTTTTTCCATGGTCAGCAAATTTGTAAGAAAACTTTCTGTTTTGCATTTGCAATTTCTCAGTCAACTTTGAAAAGAATGAGTAAGTCTTATGACATGTATGGCCTGAGTGTCAATGAACATGGTAATTGCAAAACAACACCTGCCCATGCACTTTCATTCGACGATACTACAAGAATAAAAAAATTCATTGAAGAATATGCAAATAAAAATGCATTACCTTTGCCCGGACGACTGCCTAATTGTCCAAAGCAGACAGTTTTGCTTCTTCCATGTGACAAAAATGTAACTGACATTTATGACTTATACATGAAGAGTGCAAAGGAAGCAAACTATAGAGTTGTGTCTTTAAAAACATTTAGAAACAAATGGAATTCATTATGCACCCACATTGCAGTAGCTACACCAGCGACAGATTTGTGTGTAAAAATGTCAAAAATTCATGGGCAAATTAAAAACCAATGCTCATCTGTCAGATGAAGAAAGGCACAATGTACTAAGTGACTATACATGTCATGTTCAAAAGGCCAACCGGCAACGCCAACTTTTCAAGGACCCGGTTCTTTGTAGTAAAGCTGTGTGCAGTACTACAGATGTCACTGAAGGTCTTGAAAAATGAGGATTTTTTAATAAACAAATTTTATTTCCATTATAAGTTCATAAATTGTTAATTAACTATTCAAAAATATGTTATACAAATAAGGTACCTCATATGAGGTACATTTGTGCTTTGTCCTGGAAGATGAACCGCAGCATTTTATGCATTTTGCCATGAACATGCAAGTTTAAATGTTGAACATTCATTTATATGGTGCATCTAGCTGTACATGTTGGTAAACAATTATAAAAATATGTATATATAATAAAAAATGTCTAAATAAATTGATTCACTTAATACAATTTGGTTCATTTTGTTAACAGGTGCAGAACCATGTTCACTAGATGCCACACTTCACTACTCATGGGATTTTGCCCAGTGTGTACACTACCCTCATCACGCCATGCAAGTGGGGCCAATCTACTTTGCGACACCAAGAAAGTGCCATGTGTTTGGGATGTGCGCTGAAGGAACAGGTATGTTATTGTAATTATCAGTTTTATATATCTTCACAATATGTAATAATAACTAATTGTAACTACATTGCACTACTATAAGAAAAACATTTGTTAATATACTGCATTATTTAGTTGTTGTTTTTATGCCCCCGAAGGTGGGCATATAGTGATCACACTGTCCGTCTGTCTGTCTGTCTGAAATTCTGTCACACTTTGCGTTTAGGTTTCGAAAAAGTGCAAAAACACTTTGCGTTTAGGTTTAGAAAAATGTGGAAAAAGGAGGCATATGTCATCCTTTGCTGACAAGCCTTGTGTATATTGTAATTAAACAATACAAGTGTTTTGCACAAACATTAAGTGAAAATCTTGTATGCATGGCGTATTAAAATATAGTCTTTTTTATAGTTTTTATTTGTAAAAATTATTTTTATGTACATAAAACAATATTACAGGAATACAGAGATTCTATATGATTGACGAGTCAGAAATGCCTGGGAAAGGTGGCGATTGTGTCACAAGTTTGGTGCACCACTATTTTTCTCACTTTGGCGCTGGAGAAAAACACGCAGAGGTAATTTATTGCTATATATACTCTGAGATTAACAAAATAATGTTTTGTCTTTCTTTTCATTGGAAAGATTAAGTAAATTTATACATAGTTGCTTTTGTAATAATTGTTACTTTAATCTATGTTTTTGTAATTATTTTAAAATATTAAAGTAATTAAAACTATTATTTCATTTTGTTGCTGGACATTACATAATTCTGTTTCCATTAATTCATAAATGTTTTCATAGGTGTAGCAATAATCTCCATTTAAATATATATTAATTATTTTAAACAAGAAATGTTTATTTGCAGATTCACTTTGACAATGCTGTTGGGCAGAATAAAAACAACACCATTCTGGGCTATTGCATGTGGAGAGTGTTGACAGGTAATAAAACGGTCATTGTCTTACATTAAAATATAACCATTTAAAAAGTATAATAATGTGTAGTGTGTAGAGACATTTGAAAAGGTTTGTGTTTAGGTCCACTTTATTTCTAAAGTATCAAAGCTATTGCTTTCATACTTGCAGCACTAATCATCTAATAAATGACCACACCCCAACTATACCCCCCTCTTAACCCCCCCCCCCCCCAATTAAAACATTTTATGTTGTTGAAAAATCCTTTAAAAAAACAAATATTTATTTGTATTATTTCATTTTTGAAAGACTGTCCAACCATCCCACCCAAGAATCCCCCATTTCATTTTGGAAAGATTTTACTAAAATTGCCATAACTTCTTTATTTATGATCAGATTTGATTCATACTTTGATATATGATAAGAACTTTGGTCGCCTGTTTCTATCAATTACAAAATGTATAAAGCATATTGAAATGAATCTTTCGAGGTTGTAACCTGAAGAAAAAGATTATAAAATTGTTACTGTTTTTTTGGAATATCATTGCAGGTCTGCATGAGTCTGTTTTCTTGAGTATGATGCTACCGGGACATACCAAATTCACGCCAGATTGGCACTTTGGTGTGTGGAAAATAAAATGGCGCCAATCAGATGCTGAATGTATGGAGGACATTGCTTACACAGTTAAAGCATCTTCTAGGTCCGGGCATAACATTCCGCAACGCGTAAATGATCCATCTAGACCGGTGGTGTTTTTGAACTGGAAGACATTTTTAGAAAACTATTTCAAACTTTTAAAAAACATCACAAAATACTACCACTTTCGTTGCACTGCGGATGAGCCAGGGTTTCTCATTTGTCGAGAGTTCTGTGACTCGGAGGAAGTTAGATTTAATCTTCTTAAGGCAAGACCCGAGGCAGGCTGCCTTCCAACAGTTAAGTTTATCCCCCCTCTAGATCATCTGAGGCAGTGGTATCTTTACGAGAAAATTGCACCGTTCTTTATCAATGAAGTTGCCGGAGACATTGTGTGTCCCAAACCATCTATTCCAAAGTAAAAAATGTGAGAGCTTGTTATCCTATTAACAATTGTTCATTTTCTCAAATTGTTGTTCTTGCATTATACTTATGATAAACTGTTTTCTGATTAGTATTCATGACTATGACATTTACATGGTATTGTTATTTGTATGACAATTAGCTGAATATCTTATTAATAGTGTGTTTCTTTTATTGAAAGTGACATAGCAATCAATAATCAAAAATAGTTTATGGGCATATATAACCTGAACTGAGATTTATAATTAATTAACAAATCAATCATAGTGATTTCACTATAAAATATTCTGTACAGTATGATTATTACATTGTATAATATGACTGGCATGTGTTCAAAGATAACTTAAACTGTTGTAGTTTGTATTGACATCAAAATGTGTGATGTAAACATATGTGTTCATATTATGTATCTATTATATTTTACAAGTAAACGAACATATTTTGTTGTGTAAAGTTTAATCTATGGTGACGTTTACCATTGAATATTGATGTGCTTATTGCTGTAATTTTCTTTTATTTGAAAATCATGTTTTTGGACCTCTATATATGAAATGGGTTGATATTATTTTCTATCTACACTTATGGTCAATTTCATTGTTGATAACAGGTACAAATGAAATTGATAATTTACTGTTTCCATAGCAACTGTTAACTTAATTTAAAAAAATCTAATTAATTGTGTATCAATCTTTGAATAAAATACAATTGCTAAATAAACCATGTATGGCAGTATAGATGCTTAACAAAAATTCAAAATGTCAGTTTTTTTTTCATTTTAGTTTCAAGTTCGTTGCTATACAATATGTTCAATTTATGAATACACCCCTATTTTCAGAAAATGTTCATACATTGATTTTACTATAAACATGTTGGTAATGTTTAATATCTGTCCAGAAGATATTTTGTTGATGTGTTGTTATTCTGTGTCTTAAATTCTTTAAAATGACAATACATTTGAAAAAAAGAACAGTGTCTGTTTCCATGGCAACAATGAGCGTTTAATGTTTTATAATAATACAATTAATTATGTAAGTCATAGTTATTGACTGTCATCACCATACACACACAATTGAGTGATTATCAACAAAAACTGATCAGCATAAAATGAACTAATACTGGTAGAATTACAACGTCATTTCGTTGTATTGAAACGTCATTTCGTACAAAATCGCGCAAATCAGTGTTTCTGACATGCAATACAAAAAATGACATAACTTCGTCACTTTTAGGAATTCAATGCTCAAATTTCAGATTTTGATTTTTCAGATGTAGCACTTTCATAATATATGCTTAACTGAAAAAGTCATTTTTTGACAAGATGGGTCAAAATCTCGTTCCCAGCCACATATATAGAGAGTAACGATAGATAAGGGGAGGTAACCAATCTATTGTCGCCTATGGTCTCGTTGTGCTTTGATTTCCCTTGGACGTTTATTGCAGAGAATGATATAACGAATATATTTAACGTTATCAAACATAAATAGGTCCAATAGTATCGATATTTCTCCATCACAAAGATCGCTAAATCCTTTTCTCATCTCTCTTGGTTGACCAACGTCTAAAGCCCGTGCGGCCGTCATGATTACGAAGGTTTACGAACGCTAAGAGTGGTCTTACCCAGTCGTAGCTATAAGCACAAATCTTACGACATCTTAGATGCGATAAAACGGTTCGCAGTACTTACGATAAGCGTACGACAAAATCCTACGAATCTTACGTTAGATCACGCTAATGCCTCGGTCACACTGTCACGAATCAGAACTACGAACGAGCTACGAACACTTTTCGGCACAGTTCGTAACTAACCTTAGTGGACCGTGGCTCTCCGTACTTGATCCGTGATCAGTCGTAGTAGTTTTTGGATTTCCGTAGCGACCCTTGACAAGTTTTGAACATGTTCAAAAATTTGCTACGAATTTATCGACCGTAGCGTATCCGTAGCAGTCCGTACTGATCCTTACTAGTTCGTAACGACACCGTAGTCGTCCGTACCTTTTTGTAAGCTCAAAGATTTTTAAGGACTTCTACGGATTGATACGAAGAACTACGGAAAGGTACGGTAACGCTACGTATTAGCTACGATTATTCCACGGATATACTACGGAAAGCCGCGGTTCTAGTACGTTGTACTACGGATAGGCAGGAATTTGCTCGATCATGTACGATTTACTAGTTACATTTCAGCACGAAACAGTACGGACATATACGGTCCACTACAATAAATTGCTACTGAAATACATCATTGAAATTATAAAGCAACTGTACTTGCATTTGTTTAGTTCACAATCATAAACTGCCAGCAAATTGCGTTTGCGATAAATTTGTTACATTTGGATATTTATATGGCACAAAATGCAGAGGCCGTAGTCGAGCTGCTTGACGATATGCACAGAGGTGATAATGATTCAATATCGTATAACTAGTATAGCTTTGTGCTAAAGGTAACGTATTTTGAAAATATTAGAATTTGAACTTACTAGTAATACATTTTTTTGCAGGTAAGTGTCTGCCTCATATGCCTTTTAAATCTTGCTCTTTTACGTGATTTAATAAATGTTAAATTAATAGCCGACATAATAAAATACAAAATTAATCATACTTTCCTAAGCATAATCTCTATGTGTATATCAATAATTACATACTTTATCAGGTCAGAGAAGAAAAAGGAGGTGGTGGATAAGAGACTGGCTTTTAAGACGACCCGGCTCTTGGTTTTGAATGGAGGATGTAGACTCTTCCCCAGACACTGCTGATTCCATTATTTCTGTTACGCGCTGTTGCTGCCGCTTGCATGTTCTCTTTTTGAAAGTCATACTATGTATAACAATACAAGAGGCTGTGGGCGCAATGTTCGTTTATAGTTCTTTCCTACCTGTCCGTACCAGTCCGTCGCAATTCCCACTGCTTCGTAGCGGACCGCTCTAGTTCGTACTTACCCGTAGCGGATCCGTAGTTAGATCGTACTGATTCGCGTAGCATCGTACTTAATCGTACCAGACCGTAGCGGATTCGTAGTTTGATCGTACCGATTCGTGGCGCTCCGTACTTAATCGCGTCGATCAGTAGCAGTCCGTACCTTTCTTTGTTCGTTTTCCAACATGTTGATGGTAAATTCGTTGTGCTCCGTACTGAAATCGTAGCGGCCTACGAATTTTGACAATTTCGTAGTAGTTCGTAGCCGATTGAATCGTAGTTCATTCGTAGCTCTGATTCGTGACAGTGTGACCGAGGCATAAGATCTGTTGATAAAACGGCCTCCGAGTTAAAACGAATTAGACCGCTCGGCCATCCTGCCAAGTTTGTATAACGGACTCATTTTATACTTTATATAAGCAATCTTCGTAGTTTCACAAATTAAAACGACAACAACAGAACTTTCAAAATTATTCAATCGTTTCAATAATTTTCAGGTTTTTTAAATCGTCAAAAGATGCATAGATAGATGGATATATTAGAGCATGGTAAATGTTCAATTTACTTTTTCCTCACACATATCATAACTAAAACGAAAATTTGCGAATCTGAAACAACTTTTTTTCAATTTTGTCGATTTGCCAAAACGTGAAAAGGCCCTTTTAATGCATGTGCGTAAAGTGTCGCCCCATATAAGCCTGAGCAGTCTGCAAAGGCTTAGCACGGACGACATATTCCGCCTTAACACGATTGTTGCTAAGAAGAGACTGTCTGTGAACGAAAAATATCATACAAGCGAAAAGTGTCGTCCCTAATAAGCCTGTGCAAACTGCACTGGCTAATCAGGGACGACACATTAAGCACATACATTAAACCCCATTTTCACAGAGCACTGTCAAAATGTTCAAAACAGTATCAGAAGTGCAGCTATTTGTTTTCAGGGGAAAATAAGTCCAAGCGTCCTTGCTCCTCGGGTAAAAGCGGACACGCTCAAGGGATACATTGATTAATAAAGACTTAATTATCAATCAAAATATAATTTTCTACTTACCACAATAACTTTAAATATGTTCACATTGGTTTAAAACTGACCAAGCCAATGATATAATTCGTTGCAAAATAGCTATTTTTTCATTTATACCTTAATTTCAAAATGTGTTATGTTTCTTACATCAGATAGTGGTCCTAATCAAAGTTTGTTTACTTAATTCCTCTGATTTTAAAATTGACAAAGCAACAAAAATTAATATATAAGCAACATAACTTAAAAATTACTTTCTGCTCCCAAAACCAAACCCCAGGTGACGGATTCAGGGCCATATTGCATCTTTTTCCAGCAAATCGGTTCTTTGGTTGTGTCGTTATCACACCACCATATGATCTGAATACTGAGTTAATATTTTTTTTTGTGTCATTTTTGTAATATGAAGCCTACATGACAGACATTGAAATGATATGCAACGTAACGATTAAAGCAACATAAATATATCAAGGGTTTGTCACAGTAACACTGTTTCACCAGTATATCTCGATAATTCTTTGACCTAATATCATGCCTATTGTTATTGTGGTTACGCCCGATAAAGGGGATATGCCTATGAATTTTTCGGTCACCAGATTTAAGATCAATGTAAAGGTAAAAGAGCAGTTTAACAGGATGTTTGTGTCGGCACTGTTCTTTGTGAAATATTTGTCCTACACTCGTGCATATCAGTATAATGTTTACACAGCAGTAAACAAAGACGCAGATGGATTTTTAGGTCACAAGGTAAAAGGAAGGGTCTCATGACCTGTTATCCAAAAAACTGGTTACTTCATTAACTATAGAGAACCATTTCAACCAGCAATCATTGTAATTGACATGCCGATGAGTTGATTGGGCCAAAATGACGCTTATAAATCTGACAAATGGATATAGTTGCACATAGGCGGAAAGTTTGATGTCATCAGGTCAAAGCTCAATATCAGTTTAGTAAGTTTCCACACACTATCTAGTTAATTATAAGGATTATATGTATTAATATGCTGGTTGTTTTCATCTCTCATGTTCCGTACTCCAACACTTTCGTCTTTGCATCGTCATCTTCATTATCATAATGTAATTAATTATCATAATGTAATTAATAATGTTCATAATCATCATCAGCAGCAGAAGCAGAATAATAATCATCATGTATTGCATCCTATCATACAATTGCTAATAATTGTGACAAAAACAAAACAACAATGTTATAAACCGAATAAAAACGAGTTCAATGTAAACATTTTATTCTCGCAATCCAAACTAACAAGTGAATATGTACGAAGAATTTCATAGTAAAAAAATGCAATCGTTAAATGGAACCATCAATCAAATGCTGTTAAGCTTAACCCATTATGCCTAGTGTCTAGAAAAAAGGCCTTGGCAGACAGCGAAGACCCAGATGAGACGCCGCACGATGCGGCGTCTCATCAGAATTTGCGCTGTTTGCGTAAAGGAATTTCTTTTAGAAATATTCTAAATATAGAAATAAATATACAAGACATCCCTAATTTTGGAAATAAATTGATCTAATTTAGATGGATGGGAGAGTCAACTAGGCATTAATGGGTTAAAAATGCAACCGTTATTTGGCACCATCAATCAACTGCTCTTTAGTTTAATGATATTTATTACGAAAACGTACACGCCGATACCAAAACGTGCATTCGTATTTGCTAAAGATCCAGCATTTGAGACGCGTTCTGCATGCTTAATGCATGTGCGTAAAGTGTCGTCCTAGATTAGCCTGTGTTGAATACACGGGCTAATCAGGGACGACAGTTTCCGCGTTTTTATGGTATTTTTAGTTTTAAAGAGGTCCTTACCGATAATCAAGTTTAGACGGAAAGTGTCGTCCCTGATTAGCATGTGCGGACTGCACAGGCTAATCTGGGATTCCACTTAACGCACATGCATTAAGCCCAGTTTTCTCAGAACAAGGCGCATTGTTACTATGTGTCGATATATTGACGTGGTTTCCAAACAAAGAATATGACATTTGCACATGAAGCAGTTTCCTTCTTGACAGCAAAATGGTATTTGAAAGTGAATAAATCTGTACGTTCGTTTATTACTCGTTTTCCTTTTCTGAACATTTATTGTAGAGTTTTTATTTATCAAACGTTTTATTCCTTAAAAAAAACTATTAAGATCGTAATTTCTCAATAGAAACCCATTTGAGGAGTAAACACGTCACACTTCGTCCACAATAACTAACAAAACATTAAAGTGTATATATACATTAGCATAATATATATATATATAATGAAATTCGTAATAAAAAATAAAAATGTGAATTTTTGGCGACATAACAATAATAAATAGTTTAGAAACATTGAAGTGTTTTTAAATAAAGTAAAGCTGTATGAGAAATAAAAGTAAAATAAAGTAAAGCTGTATGAGAAATAAAAGTATGTATCTTCTTTTTCTTGCTAAATTTAGCAAAGTTACATTATAGTTATAATGTATCTTGGTACTGATAAAATAAACAAATCACAAGCACTATGAACACGGTTCAAATTAACAGATAGTATTACATGATGACTTCTTACACGAAACGAGGTGTGTTTTCTATAACCAAACACGTATCCTTATTGTTTGTTATTTTGCAATATATATGGGTTGATTTTTCTTTAAATGTAGATCTAGAGAATGTTCGAAACGTGTACATACATTTCTCGCTATTAACCCATTTAAGCCTAGTGGACTCTCCCATTGTTCTAAATTGGATCAATTTATTTCCAAAATGAGTGATGTCTAGTATATTTATTTTTATATGTAGAATATTTCTAACAGAAATTCCTTTAAGCAAACAGCGCAAACCTTGATGAGACGCCGCATCATGCGGTGTCTCATCTGTGTCTACGCTTTTTGCCAAGGCCTTTTTTCTAGACGCATAAATGGGTTAAACGTGAACTAAAAACAATGCATACATTGAATAGTTCATGCAAAGATGTTAAACATTGTAAAACGACACGTATTCAATAAAATCTGTTTACCATAACATTTACAAGAAAAGAAAATTCTATAGAAATATAACGATCTATGTATGCTATCCAAGTAAGAGATATTATTATTTGCACAAACCTTTCCAGACATTAACACACAACTGTTCATAGTAAAATCATGTGTTGCAACCGCATTGATTGCTTACTCCTGATGTCGAGGCTGAAGTAATCAGAAGTCGCATTGATATTCGATGTATGATTTTATTATCCAGACATTGAACGAACTGTGTATATAGCTGCTTATCTTTAAAGTTATCACCGTTTTGTTTATCGTCATCGATATCACCATTGCTACGAACAGACCAGCAAGAAACATCCCTATCTTCTCCAAACCTTCGGTTTTTACGTGTCCGGTCTAATATTCGGAATCGCTTCACTGCAACATTCTTCAGCGTCTCCAGTTCCTGTACGATGGGAATGTACTCCTCCGGTGCGATTTGCTGTATGCGTTCCTTACCATGATTATCATCGACATAAGTTAACATCGCACAGCCGAATTCAAGCCTACTCTCAATTGTCTGAGTACATGCACGCAGTGTGTCCATAAGGTCACGTAATTGAGATGGAAGCAATGAATCAAAGTAAATATTTAAATTCTTCAATGATTGAGGTGGCTGAATGACGATATATGTACGCAAATGAATTGTAAGCGTTTTCAGTTGTGTGAGCGATGATAGTGACTGGTACAACAGCTCCCCATGGTTCACCCCGTGAAGACTTCTCAGACTGAGACTCTTGATATTGAGACTATGGAGCGCCTCCCACAGACCGGGACTGTCTTCAGTAACGTCCATTTCTAATGTATTGTTGAACACCTTCATATCAACGTCTGTACCTTTATAAGATCCTTGTACACTCGATGTTATGCTACACAAGGACAGAAAACACGTAACCTCATGATCGAGTGTCAACAGAGAGCTGAGCAGACTGTGTAGACCTCGAGAGGAAATTGTAACTATGTCCAATACAATCCGTTCTATGCAGGGTAGTACTGGTAAAGAGGCTGCACTGTTTAGAACAATCCAGACCGGATGTTCTGACACAGACGAACAAGCCGAATCTGAAATAATACTGGAATCCAATACACATTCAAAAGAGCATACTTTTTATGTATGTAATAATATAACTAAATGCATTTATAAATGCAAATATTGAAATTGCCATATGATTCGTGCAGCATTAAAAAAACTGAACCATTTTTAAGATTTTGATCAGTTGATAATAAATTATACATTTTTAATAAATAATAAATTTGTTACAAGTAAAATTGAAATAATGTGAATGGTCTATGGGAGACAATCCAAACACAGTTTTACCAAATTCTTCGCAACGGTTATCTCCGTTATTTGTTTTAAGTTTACCACTGCCATCATAAGTAAAATGTGTCACTCTGTTTTCTTATTCAATGAAAGTTTTTGTTAACATGAACATAATCGAATCCTGTTTAGGTAACTTTATTTTATGCTTTCCGATGGTTTAAATATCAGTAAATTAAAACTGATATTTCACTGTTTAAAACATTAAACAGTAAACAAGAGCTGCTACCATAGGATGACTTATGCCCCCAATAAACGCTTGATAGAAGTTATGAACTTTTTCGAAACCTAAACACAGATTTCGAAACCAAAACGCGGACCCTAAGTTCAACGTCAAGGTCACAGGGTTCAAAATTTGTGTGCGTATGGAAAGGCCTTGTCCATATACACATGCATACCAGATATGAAGGTTATATCTCAAGGGACATAGAAGTTATGAGCATTTTTCGAAACCTTAACACAGATTTCGAAACCTAAACGCGGACCCTAATTTCAAGGTCAAGGTCACAGGGGTCAACATTTTTGCGCGTATGGAAAGGCCTTGTCCATTGTACACATGCATACCAAATATGAAGGTTATATCTCAAGGGACATAGAAGTAATGAGCATTTTTCGAAACCTAAACACAGATTTCGAAATCAAACGCGGACTCTAAGTTCAAGGTCAAGGTCACAGGGGTCAACATTTTTGTGTGTATGGAAAGGCCTTGTCCATATACACATGCATACCAAATATGAATGTCATATCTCAAGGGACATAGAAGTTATGAGCATTTTTCGAAACCTTAACACAGATTTCGAAACCTAAACGCGGACCCTAAGTTCAACGTCAAGGTCACTGGGGTCAAAATTTGTGTGCGTATGGAAAGGCCTTGTCCATATACACATGCATACCAAATATGAAGGTTAAATCTCAAGGGACATAGAAGTTATGAGCATTTTTCGAAACTTAAAGACAGATTTCGAAACCTAAACGCGGACCCTTAGTTCAACGTCAAGGTCACTGGGGTCAAAATTTGTGTGCGTATGGAAAGGCCTTGTCCATATACACATGCATACCAAATATGAAGGTTTTATCTCAAGGGACATAGAAGTTATGAGCATTTTTCGAAACCTAAACACAGATTTCGAAACCTAAACGCGGACCCTAATTTCAAGGTCAAGGTCACAGGGGTCAACATTTTTGCGCGTATGGAAAGGCCTTGTCCATTTTACACATGCATACCAAATATGAAGGTTATATCTCAAGGGACATAGAAGTAATGAGCATTTTTAGAAACCTAAACACATATTTCGAAACCTAAACGCGGACTCTAAGTTCAAGGTCAAGGTCACAGGGGTCAACATTTTTGTGTGTATGGAAAGGCCTTGTCCATATACACATGCATACCAAATATGAATGTCATATCTCAAGGGACATAGAAGTTATGAGCATTTTTCGAAACCTAAACACAGATTTCGAAACCTAAACGCGGACCCTAAGTTCAACGTCAAGGTCACTGGGGTCAAAATTTTTGTGCGTATGGAAAGGCCTTGTCCATATACACATACATACCAAATATGAAGGTTATATCTCAAGGGACATAAAAGTTATGAGCATTTTTCGAAACCTTAACGCAAAGTGTGACGGATAGACGGACAGACGGACGGACAGACAGATAGACGGACAGTCCGATCACTATATGCCCCTTTTCTTCGAAAGGGGGCATAAAAATAACAGTGAAAATTACCGATAATTTTCATTGTTTTACCTGAACTATTGTTAGATATCTTTGATTTCCCCATTGTGACCCCAATTAAAGACAAACTTTACAAAGAGGGACTACTCTGCATAGATGTTTATAAAAATATACTGGAGAGCTCCCATTTAAAATACATCAAATATAGTAGTGTTTATGGATATCATAGAAAAACCATATTTTCACGACTGGCTGCGCCACTCGTTAAAATGTCATTTTATATGATTAGTTGTGAATTAAAATCGATATTCCACCAAATCCA